>NC_142462.1:27319763-27622794 GCF_049115385.1 Moschus berezovskii | reverse complement strand
ATATGCCATATGCAAATATGTGTATATGCCATATAACATGGTGGCTTAGCAGTAAAGAATCCACCTGCAAGTGCAGGAGATGCAGGTTCCATCCCTGGGTTGGGAAGATCCCCTGGAGAAGGAAATGGCAACCCACTCCAGAATTCTTGCCTAGGAAATCCCATAGACAGAGGACTCTGGTGGGCTACAGCACAAGGGGTCACAAAGAGTTGGATAAAACTTAGTGACTACACAACAGCATATATACACACACACGTATACCCAAACAAATATTTTTTTTTTTTTTTTTGCCAAAGAAAAAGAAAAAAATGCCAAACTAGCAAGTTCACTGGGTTCTTAATTATTAAACGATATGCTTTTCTTTAGCCTGGCTTCTCTGAGTGGAACTCTTGGAACGAGCTCCTCTTCAACCAGCACGCACAGTGAGGTAGCTGAGAAGATGCTAAGCAGATCTCTCTTCCCCAGACTGTGTTGGGAAGGTTTTACTTTAGATTTTCTTTATCTCCTCCTTCAGGCACTTTCATTCCCCTTATTACTTGAACCAAAAATCACAGTTAGATTTTTTGCTCTGCCTTTGTCACTTACTTAGAAATTTTATAAATAATGTGCTTTACAAGTCTCATTTGGAAAGGTAAAATGCCCATGCTTAGTACTCAATTGTTCCCAAAATCTCATATAAGAATCATAATTGAATATAACAGCAAAATATTTTGAAGTCAAAAGCTCCTAAAATGCCCTTTCTTATCTATAAAGTTAAAATATGCCATTGTTGGCTTAAATGTTCTGGTCCTTTTTTGTTTGTTTTACTTAACAGTGAATTAATAGAAAACAAATTGGGACATGTGACATAACTGTGAAAATAATGAATATTAATTTTTCATGTATTATGTTTGACTTAGGTTTTCTGTTTAGCCAAAAAAAAAGAAAAGGCTAATATAAAAAGAAATAACTTGAGAAGGTCTTAAGAACTATGCTGTTTTGAATTACCTTTAACCATTCAAATACAGTTTATAGCTATTTAATTATAGTTTTATTAGTTACCCCATGTGGTTTTGTGGGTTTTAATCAAATAAACAATATGGAGATGACGTATCTATTATTTCTTCTTTTTATATGTGATGAAAACAAGTTTTTATTTTAAGAATGAATAGCTAAAACTACGTATTATTTATTTTAACTGTTAACTGATATTATCTATGTGTCAAAATTTTATTAATTAATTTCACTTTTTCCTTAAGTGAAAAAATAAAATGCTTACTCCAGGAATCATATTGTCACTTTACTGTCACTTAGTTGTAATTATTCTATTTGTTTTCTACTTATAGTGCCTGCCTATTTCCCTGTTGCCCTGCAAAGCATAAGACATGAACTTGAAATCCAAAAACATTTTTCAATTTGAAAAGCTCTGCCTTTTAACACGGAGCATTGAAAGAAGATGCTGGTCCTAAGAAAATGCTCTTGAAATGGAATCACTCTTCACATTTTTCTTTTGTATCAAATATTTCTTGCTAACTTTATGACAAATACCTTACAGATATTTTTTATTTGGAAAAGCACTTGTTTTCTTACAGCTAGTGGAGCAAGGGATTCCGTTGTTGAATGCTTGTTGATTTTATTTTGTTTTCTGTTTAAATATGCTCTTAGGTTTCAATTGGTTGAAACAGTTTCTAAATATAAGACAGGACTCCAACCACAGGTAACAAAAGCAAAATGAGACAAGTGGACTACATCAAACAAAAGCTTCTGTATAGCAAAGGTAACAAGCAACAGAATGAAAACATGGAATACAGACATGAGAAAATATTTGCACATCTATCTGATAAAGGGCTGATACCTAAAATACATATCTAAAACACTAACTCAATAGCAGAAAAGATTAACCTGATTTTAGAATTGACTAGAGACTTGAATGGACATTTCTCCAAAGACAATATACAAATGGTCAACAAGTTTATGAAAAAATAATCAGGGAAATGAAAATCAACAGCTCAATGAGATATCATGTCATACTTGTTAGAATAGCTATTGTCAAAAAAGAGAGAGAGACAAGTGTTGGTGAGAATGTGGAGAAACCAGAAGCTTTGCTCACGGTTGGTAGGAAGTAGTAAATTGTGCGGCCACTGTGAGAAGTGTGGAGGGGCCTCAAAAAATTAAAAACAGAACAATCTTAAGATTCAGCAATTCTACTTGTGGGTATTTATCAAAAAAACCTGAAATCAATGAGATGTTAGAGTTCCATGCTCAAGCAGCACTATTTTCCAAGAGGCAAGATGTAGACACAACCTAAATGTCCATTTGCAGAGGAAAGAATTAAGAAATGTGCTGTATGATACTCAATAGATTATTATTCAGCCTTAAAAAACAAACAAACAAATTCTGCCATATTAGAATACATGGATGCACCTTGAGGACATTAGGCTAAGTGAATTAAGTCAGTTTACAGAAGAACAAATACTGCATGATTCAACTTCTATGAGGAACCAAAAACAGACTCCTAAAAGAATGGGTTGTTCCAATTTTTCTCAAAATTTTCTACGAAAGCAGAAAATTTATATAAGCAGAGAATGGTGGTTGCCAGATGCTGAGATAGAATGGGAAATGAGGAGCTGCTAATCAACACGTATGAAATTACACTTATGCAAAATGAGTAAGTTCTAGAGATCTGATGTTCAATAGTGTACTTATAACAAAATTGTTCTGCAGACTTAACAATCTGTTAGGAGGATAGACCTCATGTTAAGTATTCTTACCAAAATAATTTTTAAAAAATTGTTTAAGAGGCTGAACAATAAAATAAAGATTAAAAAAAAAAAAAAAAGACAGAGCCCAGCACATTTCTTTCCCCACAACCCTCCTCCACTCTCTAACCCTAGAAAAAAGTCAGAAAAGTTAGAAAACCAAGGGCAAAGCTACAACCCTCTCAAAAGTGGCAGCAGGAAGCAATGTGTTGTATCAATTTTTCTCCAAATTTTTTTACTAAAGCAGAGTATTCTACAGGTCAGTGGAAAAGAACAAATGTAACCACAGGATGCTAGATGGTCATTCTGAAACACACTGTTACAAAATTCAAAATTTGTTATTTTGTAGTTTTCATGTGAATGTGGATTTTTGCGTTCTAACATTCTGCTGGAGTCTGTATAAACTTAGGTATGTGTTCAGTTCAGTTCAGTTCAGTTCAGTCGCTCAGTCGTGTCCGACTCTCCGCGACCCCATGAATCACAGCACGCCAGGCCTCCCTGTCCATCACCAACTCCCGGAGTACATTCAAACTCATGTCCACAGAGTTGGTGATGCCATCCAGCCATCTCATTCTCCGTCGTCCCCTTCTCCTCCCGCCCCCAACCTTTCCCAGCATCAGAGTCTTTTCCAGTGAGTCAACTCGTCGCATGAGGTGGCCAAAGTATTGCAGTTTCAGCTTTAGCATCAGTCCCTCCAATGAACATCCAGGATTGATCTCCTTTAGAATGGACTGGTTGGATCTCCTTGCAGTATAAGGGACTCTCAAGAGTCTTCTCCAACACCACAGTTCAAAAGCATCGATTCTTCGGCGATCAGCTTTCTTCACAGTCCAACTCTCACATCCATACATGACCACGGGAAAAACCATTGCCTTGACTAGACGGACCTTGGTTGGCAAAGTAATGTCTCTGCTTTTTAATATACTATCTAGGTTGGTCATAACTTTCCTTCCAAGGAGCAAGCGTCTTTTAATTTCATGGCTGCAATCAGCATCCGCAGTGATTTTGGAGCCCAAAAAAATAAAGTCTGACACTGTTTCCACTGTTTTTCCATCTATTTCCCATGAAGTGATGTGTATAGAGCTATAAATAGGCTTGCTTCATACAACAACTGTTCAGTTTACAAATTTACAATCCTTGAAAATTACACCATGTTTTACAGAATTTTTTTTTCATTTTTTCCCCCTATATAATGCCTTACACCTAAAACACACTCAGTAAAAACACATTGTAAAAGTACTATTTCCAAGATAAGACTTTCAGCAGACACTCAATTGACTTTTCACCTCAAGTTCTAGTCAGAATATTGACATACATACAAGGCAGGCCCCATTTGAATACAACCCAAATGTTTTCCTTGGGTACATATACTGCCCCCCCCCAAAAAAGCAACAAAACGGTAGCACATAAACTTAGTACAAATGCTGTTTCCAAGTGTTTTGAAGGACTCACCTTTTTAGCCTGTATATTGCCCTAAAGGTATTTTTCTTTTTCACGTTTATCAGTGAAAAGAATGAATTCCAGAGCAAATACCTCAGGAAGAGTGGCTAAATGCTTAAATTTCATTGTGCCTTACTCTGATCATCTTTACAAATGTTTCTTAATGGCTAAAGGCTAAAACCTGGAGAGGAGAACTTCTTCATTAAACAGTCTAGAATCAGAGAACCTTATTTTAGCAGAAAATGATGTGCATTCTGAACTAGAGAAAACTCTCAGTTCAAATTGTGTAAAATTCTATCCTGGGAGACAAGTGAGTCTGGGTCGTCTTTCAAACAAAGGGTCTACTGAAAACCCTGTGGACAGGCACAATTATTCTCCTCCTCTGAATATTTATTACTATAGTTAGTGCGACTGTGATAGATCTTATCACACTGGGTCCGGTAAAGGAATCAGTTGTCTACAACCCAAGTTATCCTTTTAGACACTTGGACTCCTTGAGATTAGAGATGGTGTCACTGTTTATAATAGCCAGGACATGGAAGCAACCTAGATGTCCATCAGCAGACAAATGGATAAGAAAGCTGTGGTACATATACACAATGGAATATTACTCAGCCATTAAAAAGAATATATTTGAATCAGCTCTAATGAGGTGGACGAAACTGGAGCCTATTATACAGAGTGAAGTAAGCCAGAAAGAAAAACACAAATACAGTATGCTATCGCATATATATGGAATTTAGAAAGATGGTAACGATAACCCTATATGCGAGACAGCAAAAGAGGCACAGGTATATAGAACAGTCTTTTGGACTCTGTGGGAGAGGGCGAGGGTGGGATGATTTGGGAGAAAGACATTGAAACATGTATATTACCATATGTGAAATGAATCGCCAGTCCAGGTTCGATGCATGATACAGGATGCTCGGGGCTGGTGCACGGGGATGACCCAGAGGGATGATATGGGGTGGGAGTTGGGCAGGGGGTTCAGGATGGGGAACACATGTACACCCGGGGCGGATTCATGCCAATGTATGGAAAAACCACTACAATATTGTAAAGTAATTAGCCTCCAGTTAAAATGAATAAATTTATTTTTTTTTAAATAGAGATGGTGTCAATTTTCTGTGTTGCTTCTTATCAAGTGCTTCCCAGGTGGCACTAGTGGTAAAGAACTTTCCTGCCAGTGCAGGAGACCCAAATTTGATCACTGGGTTGGGAAGATCCCCTGGAGAAAGGAATGGCAACCTACTCTGGTATTCTTGCCCGGACAATCCCATGGACAGAGGAGCCTGATGAGTTATAGTCCATAGAGGCACAAACAGTAGGACACGACTGAAGTGACTTAGCACACACACTGCCAGGTGACTTTGAGTTCTGGGAGGTATGGAATGATGGGATTGCTGAAATGAACATCTGTGCTAGCCACTTCCCATTTCATTTTATTGAGAAACAGCTTCTCCTCCTCTATTCCAAACTGCTACTTGAGCTTCATCGAATTTGTTTACTTAAGACTCAGTTCAGTTCAGTTCAGTCACTCAGTTGTATCCGACTCTCCGCGACCCCATGAATCACAGAACGCCAGGCCTCCCTGTCCATCACCAACTCCCGGAGTTCACTCAAACTCATGTCCACAGAGTCGGTGATGCCATCCAGCCATCTCATTCTCCGTCGTCCCCTTCTTCTCCCGCCCCCAACCTTTCCCAGCATCAGAGTCTTTTCCAGTGAGTCAACTCGTCGCATGAGGTGGCCAAAGTATTGCAGTTTCAGCTTCAGCATCAGTCCCTCCAATGAACACCCAGGATCGATCTCCCTTAGAATGGACTGGTTGGATCTCCTTGCAGTACAAGGGACTCTCAAGAGTCTTCTCCAACACCACAGTTCAAAAGCATCAATTCTTCGGTGATCAGCTTTCTTCACAGTCCAACTCTCACATCCATGCATGACCACGGGAAAAACCATAGCCTTGACTAGACGGACCTTGGTTGGCAAAGTAATGTCTCTGCTTTTTAATATACTATCTAGGTTGGTCATAACTTTTCTTCCAAGGAGTAAGTGTCTTTTAATTTCATGGCTGCAATCAGCATCCGCAGTGATTTTGGAGCCCCAAAAAATAAAGTCTGACACTGTTTCCACTGTTTTTCCATCTATTTCCCATGAAGTGATGGGACCAGATGCCATGATCTTTGTTTTCTGAATGTTGAGCTTCAAGCCAACCTTTTCACTCTCCTCTTTCACTTTCATCAAGAGGCTTTTGAGTTCCTCTTCACTTTCTGCCATAAGGGTAGTGTCAAGATATTATTTCTAACTTCTTTTGTTTTGGTCCATCCTCCTGTCTGTCTTTCATCCTCCCTCTGTTCTTGTTTTATGTACTTTTCCTGACTCTTCTCCCATATTTTTTTTAATATGGTCACCCCAAAATCAGCAACTTTGTCTTTCAAAACATTTGTTGACAATTTTCTCCTTACATAGTGTTAGCATGTGGCTGCTAAGTCACTTCAGTCGTGTCCGACTCTGTGTGACCCCATAGACGGAAGCCCACCAGGCTCCCCCGTCCCTGGGATTCTCCAGGCAAGAACACTGGAGTGGGTTGCCATTTCCTTCTCCAATGTGTGAAAGTGAAAAGTGAAAGTGAAGTTGCTCAGTTGTGTCTGACCAATAGCGACCCCACGGATTGCAGCCTACCAGGCTCCTCCATCCATGGGATTTTCTAGGCAAGAGTACTGGAGTGGCTTGCCATTACCTTCTCCGAAGGCATGTGGCAGATTATCAGAAATACTTGTTAAAAGAAAGTATATTTCTTTTTTCTAAAATAAAATTTTGGAAGAAATCTTTCCCCAGAATTCTAAATTTCCTCCTCTTTTTTCTTACCCTCTCCCCTTTCAATACTATTTTGCCATATGAAGCAATCTGTTTTAGGTTTGTTTTTTTTCTTCTGGCTTTGTTTTTTGTTTGTTTATACAGAGACCATTCATCAGTGTAGTATCAATGAACAAATATATTCATTAACAGTGTGATATGATTCTGTTCTACTACTACATGCTGCTGTTCACTCAGTCATGTCCAACTCTTTGTGACCCCATAGACCGCAGCACGCCAGGCTTCCCTGTCCTTCACTATCTCCTGGAGTTTGCTCAAACTCATGTCCATTGGATCCGTGATGCCATCCAACCATCTGTCACCCCCCTTCTCCTCCCTCCTTCAATCTTTTCAAACATGAGGGACTCTTCCAATGAGTCATCTCTTCGCATCAGGTGCCCAAAGTATTGGAGCTTCAGCTTTTGCAGTCCTTCCAATGAATATTCAAGGTTGACTTCCTTTAGGATTGACTGGTTGGATGTCCTTGCTGTTCAAGAGACCCTCAAGAGTCTTCTCCAGCACCACAGTTCGAAAGCATCAGTTCTTTAGTGCTCAGCCTTCTTTATGGTCCTACTCTCACATCCATACATGACTACTGGAAAAAACATAGCTTTGACTATACAGACCTTTGTCGTCAAAGTGACATCTCTGCTTTCTAATATGCTGTCTAGGTTTAACATAGCTTTTCTTCCAAGGATCAAGAAGCTAATGTGGCTTAAAATTGAATACATACAACACATGAGATATGGTCAATATTATGGCAATAACTTTGTATGGAGGCAGACAGTTCTAGACTTTTCACAGTGATCATTTCATAATACATTTAAATGTTGAATCACCTGAAATTAATAATATTTTAAGCCAACTATACGTCAATCAAAAATAATTTTTTTTAATAAAATTAACTGAAAAGCAAAACACATACATAAACACATACATATGACTCTTGAACAACACAGGAATTGGGGGGCCAATGCCCACAGAGATGAAAATCCACTTAACTTACAGTTGGGCCTCCATACAGGTGGTTCAATACTCAAAGATTAAACCAACTTCTCATTTTGTAGGACTTCAGCATGTACTTATATATATAAAAAAAATCCATGTATAAATGAATCCTCACAGTTCAGCCTATGTTGTTTAAAGGTCAACTGTACGTCCTAGTTTTTTTTAAATCTTCCTCCCTTAGATTCAGGTTTTACGTTGTCTGATTATTTCGGTCAATGTCCTTTTCTGATCATCTTTTTTTATGAACATCTTCATGTTGGGAATAGTGATTTTAAATGTGAGAATAAAACTGAAACTGAATATTTATCATTTTATATTTTACCAAGTGTTTGCATGGATAGTTGCTTTTAAAAATATGTACTGAGCAATCATTACAGATACCATATAAACAAACATATATTGGAGTTTATTCCTCATTTTCTTTTTCCAAAATTTTTCTTCTAACAAAAAGTGACCTTGTTTATGCCCTCACTTCTTTCTTTCCTGTAACCTGGCGATAGTTACTTAGCTTGATGAATATTATGGGGTTTGAAGAGAATTTTTAATTTGCCTGGCATCACATGGATAATTTTATTAATAGGAAGGATGAAGCTAAGCTCTTCATATGCATTGTTTCTGCTTATGCTCGCAGCATTCCTCTGAAGAAAACACCATTACCCACTTCACAGATTGGTATAAAAGTTAGAGGTGTTAGGAACATGCCTGAGGTGACTAATATTCTGGTATATGACATCAGCAAGCTTATATTTATAACCATGGGGGCTTCCTCTGGGGGCTCAGTGGTAAATAATTTGGCTACCAAGCCAGAGATTCAGGGTTCAGTCCCTGGGTTGGGAAGATGCCCTATAGAAGGAAATAGCAACCCATTCCAGTAGGATTACCTGAGAAATCCCATGGCAGAGGGGCCTAGCGAGCTACAGTCCAAAGAGTCTGTAGGGTCAAAAGAGTCAAACATGACTTAGCAACTAAACAACAAAATTACTAACCATTACATTCTCAGATTCTTCTACATATGCCAATCCACAACCCATTTTAGGCCACTCTACACATTGAGCTTGGGATGGGAAAGTAAACCAAGCCACATTACCCTCTCCCATGGTATCCTACTGCTCTGTGTTATCTTTCATTCACAAAATACATACGCTGTCCAGATGCATGAAGAGCATGTGATCAGCATTTCAAAGTGACATATAAATTAAAGGGAATCTATTCTGGAAAAACAAAATAATAGGTACATTGAGGAAGTCTGGGCCTCTGTATATGTGAGAAGACATCCTTGGTGTAGTTAGCCACTCTTAACCAGGAACACCTTTCTGCAGCGAGAGGGATTCTTAAGTCATTGGAGTAATGGAAAAGAAGGATTGCACATTTGGAGACTTGAGAGGGCCTGCATGTGTCCCGTTGGTATAGCTCGGAGAAAGTGGTCTAAGGTGTCACATGATGGGAGTACAGAGTCCCTGTTCCTTCTAGAAAATGTTCCCATAAATCACTCCAGAGGAAAGCGTGTATAACCTTTACGGAAGCCTGGAGCATGTTTTCCTCGTGAACTTTCTGGCATCTGGCAGAATGAATGGCTGATCCCCACCCAGCTGTGCTTACAACATTTTTGCTACTGGGAAATACCCTAGATATTAAGGGCTCAGCAGAGAATGGTCTCTGCCTTCTTTAGTCATTCCAAACAGGCCATTGACATCTGAAATTAGAAATAAAAGAGCTGAAGCACTTCAAAGAAGACAAATTCCACTGATACTCTTATTTCCCTCTGAAAAGACAAATAGTATTTCAGCATGGCAGCTGCTCCAGATTCCAAAACAGGGCACATGTTTTGTGACAGCTGCTGACACAAGCAATTTCCTCAGATTAAATCTTTCAGCATATTTCATATAGAAGGAGACAAGTCTTCTCCAGGAGACTGAATTTTAAGTAAAAAGATGACTCCATTATGTTTTCTCAATGTGTGTGTAAAGCAACAAAAACAACAAACCCTATTAATGTATTTAAACAACTTGGAGATTGTGAATGAAGCACAGGATAAAAAGAATTGTTGAGATGTTATCTAAAATGTTTCCTTCGGTGGTCCTAACAATAGAACCATGTGCACTTTTAAGAACTACATAAAACTCCACCTCTGAGAATCCAGACCTGGCACCTATAGAACTGTCGTTCGTCATTCAGTCACTAAGTCATGTCCGATTCTTTGCACCCCCATGGACTGCAGCACGCCCAGTGTCCCTGTCCTTCACCATCTGCTGGAGTTTGCTCAAACTCATGTCCATTGAGTTGAAGATGCCATCCAACCATCTCATCCTCTGTCAGCCCCTGCTTGCAATCTTTCACAACATCAAGGTCTTTTCCATTATGGCACTATGAAGCTTATTAATTTACTTCCCCATATCCATCCCTTCCCACTCTTAACACATACTGGTCAAGAACAAAAAACAAACAAAATATTCAATTTTATTCAATTTTTAAAAGATGTTTAAAATCTTTTTAAAGGCACTGAAGATTTCTAGAATACATGCAAACATTGGATGTGATTTTTAGGAGATTCCTTCTGCTCTGGAAGCCTGAGAACAAACACATAATCAATGGAGGAAAAGAATGGTAGTCTCTGGAGGAGAAAAGCACAGATGCCCAAAGGGAATGGAGGCATGTTTGCCAAAAATATGAAGCTCTGAATCACACCTTCCAGGAAGAAGACAACAGAAGTTCTTTGTAGCACAGGTATCCTGCTCTGGAGATGGTCCAGACAAGCCCAGGTGGTGACCTTCTTGGAATCAGCCTTTTCCTTTTCTATGCCAGGGATGATCTAAACTTCTATTGGATGGCAACAGACTGGGAAAGAACCATTGTCCTCCCTACCTTCGTTCTATCTCCAAAGTCTTACTGAATTCTTCTTTTAGAAGGAAAGTAGTCAATTTTGCTTAGTGACACGACAGTGGTGTGACTTCAATCTATACTGGAGGGGTCATCTTAAGCCCTTTATTCTGTAGGGTTCCCACAGGCATCCAGACTTTCCATGTTTTATATCCATTTCAACGTAGAATACTATTCCAACATGGTTGGACTATAGTAAGCTTTGACTTAACATTTCATCCAAAAAAAGCATGTCTCTGTTTAACATTTAATGACACTTAGTACTTAATGAAATCTACAGTGATACACCTAGCCTTTTGCCTTTTTTTTTATTAAATAGAAAGGAACAACACATCAAAGGTAAAGATTTGACTAGATCCTATGCTGCCTAAATCTTACGTCAAATCTCTTTCACACCTTGCTCCTTTATTTTGAATAATGACCTCTTAAAAAGAAATCATACAATCATTCCCAGCAATAAGTATCCTAAAAATAATTAATTATAAATCTCTCCTAATTTGAATTAATTGAGGGCTATCTTGGATAAAGGTGAACAGTGAAATGTGATCATTTAGCAATAAACTGAGTTCTGTGTGTGGGTGTTAGTCTCTCAGTCGTGTCTGACTCTTTGAGACCCCAAGGTCTGTAACCCGTCAGAATCCTTTGTCCATGGGATTATCGGGCAAGAATACTGGAGTGGGTAGCCATTTCCTTCTTCAGAAACTGAGCTGAGAAATAAACAATTCTAGTTACTAAAATATACAATGTATATGGCACACATACAGCTTGAAGGGAATCTGGTTAACATGTCTAGACTCAGGTGGAAGTAATGGAGTACACAAACCTAGGTTCGTTCTATATTAGAATTCCAAGCTCAAAAGTTTTCTTAAAGATCATCCAATTCAACTACCAGTCTACAGTCTGAATCCCTTTTCTAGTCTCTTCATTATATTACCGATCATATATTTGAACACATCCATTAGAACGCTTTTTAGTTGCAAGTAATGCAAACCCAACTAAGTAGCTTAAATAATAAAAATACTTTATTGGTTTATAAACATAAATTTGAGAATAAGATTGAATTTCCAGGAAGTCTTAATCCACCAGCAAAACAAGATCACCATGCTCCCACCATCTATCCATGTCTCTGTTTGGTACATCATGGAGTCAAGTCCTCCCAGAGGCAATTCCTCTCGTTATTATCAGAGTTCAACAGCCTCCTCAGCAACAAGTTACCTTTTTCTCATATAGAAGGAAGTTCATCCTGTCAATCACAGCAAAGCCCCAGGCTTGCTATGATAGGCTACCTTACATCACATGCTCATTCAATAGCCAATTACCATGGCCCAAGGGTTGAATCAGCTATTTGCCTTAGACTTGAGGATATGCTCCACTCTTATCTCCAAGAATGAAGTTCCCTTTTTAAGGACTACGTGGATTCTCATTGATAAATCATGGAGCTGTGAGGGAGAGAGAATACAGGGTCACAACCTTGACTGTGTCCAGTGATAGGGATTTCACTACTTTCTTTCTGTCTTTGGGTATATCTGAGAGTCAGAAGGTATAAATAACACCTATTCAAATATGATGAGTAAAGTTCAAAATTATTTTTCCCACTTCAGTTTTCAAGAGCAAAACATTAAAACTGTCATTCCAATATTGAATTTTCATCACCCCAGGAAAGGAGTTCTCTTAAGTAAGAATGTGGAAAGGCTACATACTACTGGTTTTATCAAAGAGGCATCACTACAAAATGAGGACAATGATGGGCAAATTGTGGGTGAGTTACTTTATGCGGTTTACCTCTATTTGAGCTGGTGATAAAGCTGCAGCTGACACTTGTTAATTTGGATGCTAACAGTCAAATTTTAGTAATAGGGTAACAGATACGTCTTTTAAAATCCACTTGCTCCCATAATATCCAGAGAATGCCACATTTGTGCATGTGTATAATTATTCCCACATACCAACTAGGGGTAACTCAGACCATCTAACCTGTTATCTACACATTCTTACATTACTTATGACTCTCATGTTACCAACAAAATTGTGCTTTTATTTGTTGCCTTGCCAACCAAAGATTTATTTTCATGACCTGTTAAGCTAGGCCATATCCCAAGTAATCTGAAAACCAAGAAAACTGAATCCTGTCCTTCCCCTTTAGCCTTCAGATATTCTCAGACAAAATTATCTGCCTGATTTATACTTTCGCGAACTTAAGCTGAGGCTTCACTCACATGACTCACTTTCTCATTCAGGTCATCTTTCTCAGATACACTGCATGACTAAGTGCCAGGAAAAATATGTCTATTTGGGAAAAGGAAAAAAAGAAGCTAAAATGCTGTTCTTTAAAAATAACCATTAACTCTTCTAGATGAGATATTCTTTAAAGTAAATTTGAATTGACAAAGCCACAGAAGCTTTAAGTTTCTTCAAGCAGAAAGCATCTCTTTAATGTATGTTAGATGAATAAATAAACCTGACAATCTATTGACATACTGTCATTTTAACAGATTTCCTGCACTAAACTTGCTTGGTGAAAATAATCATTTGGCGATTCTCAAATATTTTTACAAGTACACATGCCAAGTGGTTGAAATGCAAGAATATCTGGTCCATTATTTTCAATTATTTCCTGCTGCCATGCATCTCTTAAAACAAGCACTGGGTAGCAGAGCTAGAGAGGATGACGAATCTTCTGCTGCTTTGGAGCTTGGTGTGGTCAATCTAAGGACATCTTTAAATGGTTTCTTTTGAAATAACACCTAAGTTCTGCCAGACATTATCCCTACAACTTGGCAGCATTGCTTTTGCTAACAGCATCTGACTTCCTCTATCATTTATTTAAGATTCCTCCATATTCTACAACACAAAAAACAAATGCACTGTATTTGGAGGCAGGGAGATTCACTGCCATATCAAGAAACAACATATGGAATAAAATCTCTCTCAATCCAAAGAAATACTTGATTTTAACAAGTCTATAGATGACAATGACTAGTCCAAGGTATATTAAACTAAATGCTTTCAAAACCATCTCTCATTCTAAAATTATATAATGAGATATATGACCAATGGGCACCACTGGTGGCTCAGCAGTAAACAATGTGCCTGCAATGCAGGAGCCACAGGAGATGCAGGTTCGATCCTTAGGTCGGGAAGATTCCATGGACAAAGGCATCGCAATCCACTCCAAAATATTCTTGCCTGGAGAATCCCATGGACAGAGGAGCCAGATGGGCTACAGTCCATAGGGTCTCAAAGAGTTGGACGCGACTGAAGAGACTTAGAATGCATGCAAACATGGCCGATCGTTTTAAAAAGCTTGACATAAAAAATAATTTGAAGTCGTCTCCAGTAAATGCATTAATTCATTGTTCAGCCATGAAACTGTGAAACTAAAATTACAGTGCAAAATTTTTCTTCTTCAATATCTTATACCATTAAACAGATGATTTCATAAAATATAGTATACAAATAACAATGTTTCCACATCTATTTCCCATGAGGTGATGAGAACAGATGCCTTGATCTTTGTCTTCTGAATGTTGAGCTTCAAACCAAACTTTTCACTCTCCTCTTTCACTTTCATCAAGAGGCTTTTTAGTTCCTCTTCACTTTCTGCCATAAGGGTGGTGCCATCTGCATATCTAAGACTATTGATATTTCTCCCGGCAATCTTGATTCCAGCTTGAAGGGGAGACAGTGGAAACAGTGTCAGACTTTATTTTATGGGGCTTCAAAATCATTGTGGATGCTGATTGCAGCCATGAAATTAAAAGACGCTTGCTCCTTGGAAGGAAAGTTAAGATCAACCTAGATAGCATATTAAAAAGGAGAGACATTTGCCATCAAAGGTCCATCTAGTCAAGACTATGGTTTTTCCTGTGGTCATGTATGGATGTGAGAGTTGGACTGTGAAGAAAGCTGATCGCTGAAGAATTGATGCTTTATTTTTCACTTTGAATCTTTATTTTTTTTAATTTTTTTTAATTGGAGACTAATTATTTTATAATATTATATTGATGCTTTTGAACTGTGGTGCTGGAGAAGACTCTTGAGAGTCCCTTGGACTGCAAGGAGTTCCAACCAGTCCATTCTAAAGGAGATCAATCCTGGGTGTTCATTGGAAGGACTGATGCTAAAGCTGAAACTCCAATACTTTGGCCACCTCATGTGATGAGTTGACTCACTGAAAAAGACTCTGATGCTAGGAGGGATTGGGGACAGGAGGAGATGGGGACAACAGAGAATGAGATGCCTGGATGGCATCACCGACTCAATGGACATGAGTTTGAGTGAACTCCGGGAGTTGGTGATGGACAGGGAGGCCTGGCGTGCTGCAATTCATGAGGTCACAAAGAGTCGGACACGACTGAGCGACTGAACTGAACTGAATAACAATGTTTGATTACAAAGGTGAATACTTGGTTTTATTTAAGTGAAATAAAAATTGACTTATTTGCCAATTCCAACTCTACCTTTATCAGTCAGTTCACTTGAGTCACTCAGTCATGTCCGACTCTTTGTGACCCCATGAATCACAGCACACCAGGCCTCCCTGTCCATCACCAACTCCCAGACTTCACTTAGACTCATGTCCATTGAGTCGGTGATGCCATCAGGCCATCTCATTCTCTGTCATCCCATTCTCCTCCTATCCCCAATCCCTCCCAGCATCAGAGTCTTTTCCAGTGAGTCAACTCTGCATCAGGTGGCCAAAGTATTGGAGTTTCAGCTTTAGCATCAGTCCTTCCAATGAATACCCTGGACTGATCTTTAGAATGGACTGGTTGGATCTCCTTGCAGTCCAAGGGACTCTCAAGAGTCTTCGCCAACACCACACTTCAAAAGCATCAGTTCTTTGGTGATCAGCTTTCTTCACAGTCCAACCCCATCATCAATACATGACCACTGGAAAAACCATAGCCTTGACTAGTCGGACCTTTGTTGGCAAAGTAATGTCTCTGATTTTTAATATGCTGTCTAGGTTGGTCATAGCTTTCCTTCCAAGGCGTAAGTGTCTTTTAATTTCATGGCTGCAATCAGCATTCACAGTGATTTTGGAGCACCAAAAAATAAACTCTGACACTGTTTCCATTTTTTCTCCATTTATTTCCCATGAAGTGATGGGACCAGATGCCATGATCTTAGTTTTCTGAATGTTGAGCTTTAAGCCAACCTTTTTACTCTCCTCTTTCACTTTCATCAAGAGGCTTTTGAGTTCCTCTTCACTTTCTTCCATGAGGGTGGTGTCATCTGCATATCTGAGGTTATTGATATTTCTCCCGGCAAACTTGATTCCACCTTGTGCTTCTTCCAGCCCAGCGTTCCTCATGATGTACTCTGCATATAAGTTAAATAAGCAGGGTGACAATATTCAGCCTTGATGTACTGTTTCCTGATTTGGAACCAGTCTGTTGTTCCATGTCCAGTTCTAACTATTGCTTCCTGACCTGCATACAGGTTTCTCAAGAGGCAGGTCAGGTGGTCTCGTATTCCCATCTCTTTCAGAATTTTCCACAGTTTATTGTGATCCACACAGTCAAAGGCTTTGGCATAGTCAATAAAGTAGAAATAGATGTTTTTCTCGAACTCTCTTGCTTTCTCCATGATCCAGCGGATGTTGGCAATTTGATCTCTGGTTTCTCTGCCTTTTCTAAATCAGCTTGAACATCTGGAAGTTCACGGGTCACGTATTGCTGAAGCCTGGCTTGGAGAATTTTGAGCATGACTTTACTAGTGTGTGAGGTGAGTGCAATTGTGCGGTAGTTTGAGTATTCTTTGGCTTTGCCTTTCTTTGGGATTGGAATGAAAACTGACCTTTTCCAGTCCTGTGGCCACTGCTGAGTTTTCCAAATTCGCTGGCATATTGAATGCAGCACTTTCACAGCATTATCTTTCAGGATTTGAAATAACTCAACTGGAATTCCATCACCTCCACTAGCTTTGTTCATAGTGATGCTTTCTAAGGCCCACTTGACTTCACATTCCAAGATGTCTGGCTCTAGGTCAGTGATCACACCATTGTGATTATCTTGGTTGTGAAGATCTTTTTTGTACAGTTCTTCTGTGTATTCTTGCCACCTCTTCTTAATATCTTCTGCTTCTGTTGAGTCCATACCATTTCTGTCCTTTATCGAGCCCATCTTTGCATGAAATGTTCCCTTGGTACCTCTAAGTTTCTTGAAGAGATCTCTAGTCTTTCCTATTCTGTTGTTTTCCTCTATTTCTTTGCATTGATCGCTGAGGAAGGCTTTCTTATCTCTCCTCGCTATTCTTTGGAACTCTGCATTCAGATGTTTATACCTTTCCTCTTCTCCTTTTCGCTTCTCTTCTTTTCACGGCTATTTGTAAGGCCTCCTCAGACAGCCATTTTGCTTTTTTGCATTTCTTTTCCATGGGGATGGTCTTGGTCCCTGTCTCTTGTACAATGTCACAAACCTCCGTCCAGAGTTCAGCAGGCACTCTATCTATCAGATCTAGTCCTTTAAATCTATTTCTCACTTCCGTTGTATAATCATAAGGGATTTGGTTTAGGTCATATCTGAACGGTCTAGTGGTTTTCCCTACTTTCTTCAATTTCAGTCTGAATTTGGCAATCAGGAGTTCATGATCTGAGCCACAGTCAGCTCCTCATCTTGTTTTTGCTAACTGTATAGAGCTTCTCCATCTTTGGCTGCAAAGAATATAATCAATCTGATTTTGGTGTTGACCATCTGGTGATGTCCATGTGTAGAGTCTTCTCTTGTGTTGTTGAAAGAGGGTGTTTGCTATGACCAGTGCATTCTCTTGGCAAAACTCTATTAGCCTTTGCCCTGCTTCATTCCGTGCTCCAAGGCCAAATTTGCATGTTACTCCAGGTGTTTCTTGACTTCTTACTTTTGCATTCCAGTCCCCTATAGTGAAAAGGACATCTTTTTTGGGTGTTAGTTCTAAAAGGTCTTATAGGTCTTCATAGAACTGTTCAACTTCAGCTTCTTCAGCATTACTGGTTGGGGCATAGGCTTGAATTACTGTAATACTGAATGCTTTGCCTTGGAAACATCAGAGATAATTCTGTCATTTTTGAGATTGTATTCAAGTACTGCATTTCAGACTCTTTTGTTGACCATGATGGCTACTCCATTTCTTCTAACGGATTCCTGCCCACAGTAGTAGACAAAATGGTCATCTGAGTTAAATTCACCCATTCCAGTCCTTTTTAGTTCACTGATTCCTAGAATGTTGACATTCACACTTGCCAAATACATGTGTATTAATACCCTCAGTTGATAATATAGCGTTATGAGTTGCACCCAAAACCTCCCTGTGTGTGTATCATTCCATCTTCCATTCTCCTTTTTAAAATCACAGAATGCATTATTAGCAAAGTGTAAAGCTTTACTGTGTGAACAAATAATACCTTCAGACAATGCCAACTCAACAGTCATCCAGTGCATTTAATTCACAACAGTGATAGGAGGTGGAAGATTCTGAATTAGAAAATGAACTAAAGCAAGTTCATGCAGGTTTACTAAAGAGGATGTTTCTCAAAGATGGTATTCCTCGGAAAGCCTTATCTTGGGTGGAGAAATAAGAAGTCTGGAGTTTGGGGGCTTGTGGAGTAACAGTGCAAGTAATACCATCAGCCGTTTAACTGCTAGGTTCCAAACGTCACTCGCAAACTCATTCTCATGGCTTTGCACCTTTCTTTGCAAACTTATAACTTGTTTGGGCCAACAAACTGGGCTTGTACTTGCAGTCCTATCATTAATCCTGTTATATAAAAACAAGTTTGTCTGGCCCCTGAACAATTTAGAGACAAGACAGACTCCCTCTTTAGTCAGTGCACAATCATGAAGCTGTGCTGCTCAGAACACTTGAACCTCAACGTCTCCTGTTTTCTTTTTTTTTTTCCCCAGAGTATTTTATGTTCACTCAACTTATTACTGCCACATTCCTGATGAGACTTGTAGATGAATACATACAGAATAGGAGTTGATTGAGATAGATAGTTCTGGGAGGAGATAAAGCTGACTTAATGTGGACTAAATGAAGCCCTTGGGAGATTTTCACAGGCTAATCCTAAATGATATAAGCAACCCACAGAAAGTGATCTAAGGCATTGTACTTTTTCCCTTAGATGCAAAGAGTACATTATATTAAGTCAGTAGGCTGCCCCGCATAAACCCTTATCAATGCTTATTCACAGTCACCAACCATGCCAACACACTATGGTCCCTTTTTTACACAGGTCAGTTCATAATATATTTATATACAAGTTTCTTACATGATTTTTTTTTTCATGTCTGTGTGAGTACTTTTGTTTTCTCCTTCTCATAACTGTTACTATATGATGACAAAGTATGTATCCACTTAAATGGATTTAACATTGGCTCTTTATAGCTGTTTCTGATACTCTGCTCCAGATAACATCTCCTGGCATGCAAATTTTTCTAAGGTTCAATTTTTTCCCTTAAAATGAGTGTTTAGAATTGTTATTTGGAAAAAGACTACTTAATTTTATGGCTCTTAAAAGTTACTGATGGTTCTTCCTAAAGGAGGTCAAGTTCCCTAATAGAGTAAAACAGAAGTGTTGTTTTCACTATACTTCACCAGGGGAAGACACTTTGCTAGAATTGCTCTTACTAAAAGCTAATGTGCATTTAGTACTTATATATATCAGACACTATAGAGCATTTTGGTGTATTATCTCACTTAATCTCAGATAAACTGTATGAATAAGTGCTATTTTTATCCCTATTTGATAGGTGAAGCAACTGAATCCAGAGGCAGAGTAATTAACCCAATTTCACAAAGCCTTTAAATGGAATGAAGGTACATCTCAGGTGTGACTGGCCAAAATCCATGCTCTTAACCTATCAACTCTGCTGTGTATAATTCTTCATAGAAATTGTTCAAATATATATATATATTTTAATTTACTGGTCATGCTCCACTATTCATCTATACTTTTTCTATTTGGCATACAACAAATATATCAACCTGCTTTTTCCTTCAAGTTCCAAATCACTGGTCTACTATTTTAAAATTTAAATTCTGAAATCTAGAATACAGACATTATGGGGGATAGTCGAAGAGGAAGTGGAGCTCACCTCTCACCACAAACACATCAAAAATAAACACACACATACACCCCCCAAAAAAACTTTAAAATGCATTTACATGTGAATAATTCTCACTGAAAACTAACTGGCAACTGGCAGAAGGACACCACCACCACCACCACGCCCTCCATACAATCAAGGCTCTAAGAAAGATGTGCATGTAATCAGGCAGAGAGAAAATGAAAGCAATCATTTGGAAACATTGCTCCTGGGAGGGGACTAAGAGGAAAAGGGAGAATACATGAATAAACAACCATCTTGGCAAGTGAGTGGTGCTTTTAATGGAAAGAGCAGGAGAAAACCTCTGAAAAAGAATGACACAGATATAATTTACAAGTCAAAAAATTAAAAGCATTGGTAGCAAAAAATGTTACCTGCAATGGGAAAAACAATAGATGAGTACAGTGAAAATTCTGACAAGGAACTAGATAATATAAAAAAGACCCAACCAAAAATGAAGAATTCAATCACTGAAATGAATACAGGAGAAGGAATAAATAGAAGACTAAGTAATATGAAGAATACAAGTGATCTGGAAGACAGAAAATGGAAATCACCCTATCAAAACAACAGACAGAAAACAGATTTTAAAAATTTAATACAGCCTAAGAGATCTCTGGCATAAATATTAAGCACACCAACATTCTCATTATAGACGTCCCAAAAGGAGAAGAGAAAGAAAAGGAATCAAAACTATATTTAATTAAATTATGGCTGACAACTTCCCAAAGCTAAAGAAGGAAGCAGATATCCAGGTACAGAAGCACAGAGGGTTCCAAACAAGATGAATTCAAACAAACCCACACCAAGATGTACTGTAATTAAAATGGTAAAATTTAAAGTTGGAGAAAACACTAAAGGCAACAAGAGAAAAAGAGCCATATACAAGGGAATCCCCATAAGGCTACCAGTTAATTTTTCTGCAGAAACTTTGTAGGTCAGTGGGGAGTGGCATGATATATTCAAGAGTTGAAAGGGAAAAACCTGTAACTTAGGATATTTTACCCAGCATGGTTATCATTTAGACTCAAAAGAGAAATGCTTAACTTCTCAAGTGAAACTAAAGAACTAAAGGAGTGTTTTAACTGAAAATAACCTAAATATAAAGGGTTTTCTAGAAGTGGAAAAAAACTAATAATCTATAGGCAAAGAAAAATCCCACTAGGAAAGGCATTATACAGTGAGGACTGAGGATCAACACTTAAATAAGTCAGTACAAAGATAAAAAAAATTAAAAGCAATTATAAATACAATTATTCATATATTATACTATATTATATATAACATATGATAATATTCTTTGCAGCCAAAGTTGGAGAAGTTTTATACAGTCAGCAAAAACAAGACCTGGAGCTGACTGTAGCTCTGATCATCAGCTCCTTACTGCAAATTTTAGGCTTAAGTTGAAGAAAGTAGAGAAAACCACTAGGCCATTCAGGTATGATCAAAATCAAATCCCTTATGATTGTACAGTGGAAGTGATGAATAAATTCAAGGGATTAGATCTTATAGACAGAGTGGCTGAAGAACTATAGACAGAGGCTTGTAAAATTGTAGAGGAGGAAGTGACCAAAAAAATCCTCAAGAAAAGGAAATGCAAGAAGGCAAAGTGGTTGTCTGAGGAGGCTTTATAAATAGCTGAGAAAAGACGATAAGTGAAAATCAGGGGAGAAAAGGAAAGGTAAACCCAACTGAATGCAGAGTTTCAAAGAATAGCAAGGAAACACATGAAGGCCTTGTGAGATGAACAATGCATAAGAAATGGAGGACAAAAATGGGAATGGGAAAAAAAAAAGAGATCTTTTCAAGAAAACTGGAGATATAAAGGGAATATTTCATGCAAGGATGGACACAATAAAGAACAGAAATAGTAAGGACCTAACAGAAGCTGAAGATATTAAGAAGAGGTGAAAGAATGCACAGAAGAATTGTATTAAAAATGTCTTAATGACCCAGATAACCATAATGGTGTGATCACTCACCTAGAGCCAGATCTCTTGGAGTGTGAAGTCAAGTGGGCCGTAGAAAGCACTACTATGAACAAAGCTAGTGGAGGTGATAGAAATCCAGCTGAGCTATTTCAAATTCTAAAAGATGATGCTATTAAAGTGCTGCCTTCAATATGTCAGCAAATTTGGAAAACTCACCAGTGGCCAGAGGGCTGGAAAAGTTAGATTTCATTCCAACCCCAAAGAAGGGAAGTGCCAAAGAATATTCAAATTATAGGACAACTGTGCTCATTTCCCATGCTAGTAAGGTTATGCTCAAAATCCTTCAAGCAAGGCTTACAGCAATACATGAATCAAGAACTTCCAGATGTACGAGCAGGGTTTAGAAAAAGCAGAGGAACCAGAGATCAAATTGCCAACATTTGCTGGATCAGAGAAAGCAAGAGAATTTCAGAAAAACATCTGCTTCATTGACTATGAGAAAGCCTTTGACTGTGTGGATTGCAACAAACTCTGGAAAATTCTAAAAAAGATGGGAATACCAGACCACCTTACTTGCCTCCTGAGAAACCTCTGTGCAGGTCAAGAAGCAACAGTTAGGACCTTACATGGAACAACTTACTGATTCAGATTTGGGAAAGGAATATGACAAGGCTGTATATTGTCACACTGTTTATTGAACTTATATGCAGAGTGCATCACAAAATGCCAGGTTGGATGTGTCACAAGCTGGAATCAAGATTGCCGGGATAAATATCAATAACTTCAGATACGTATGCAGATGATACTATGCTAAAACAAAGAGGAGCTAAAGAGTATGCTAATGAGGGTGAAAGAGGAGAGTGAAAAAGCTGGCTTAAAAACAACATTCAAAAAACGAAGATCATGGCATCAGGTCCCATCACTTCATAGCAAGTAGGAGGGGAAAAATTAGAAGCAGTGACAGATTTTCTTTTCTTGAGGTCCAAAACACTGCAGATGATGACTGCAGTCATAAAGTTAGATGACGTTTGCTTCTGGAAGGAAGGTTATGACAAACCTAGACAGCATATTAAAAAAACAAAGATATTACTTTGCTGACAAAGGTCCATATAGTCAAAGCTATATTTTTCCAGTAGTCATATATGGATGTGAGTGTTGGGCAATAAAGAAGGCTGAGCACTGAAGAACGCATGCTTTCAAATTGTGGTGATAGAGAATTCTCTTGAGTGTCCCTAGAACCGCAAGGAGATCAAACTAGTCAGTCCTAAAGGAAATCAACCCTGAATATTCACTGGAAGGACTGATGCTGAAGCTCCAATACTGTGGCCACCTAATACAAAGAACTGACTCATTGAAAAAGACCTTGATGCTGGAAATATTGAAGGCGAAAGGAGAAAAGGGTGATAGAGAATAAGATGATTAGAGAGCATCACTGACTCAATGGACATGAACTTAAGCAAACTTTGGGAGGAAGTGGATGAAAGGACAGCCTATTATGTTGTAGTCCATGGGGTCGCTAAGGGTTGGACACAACTTAGTGACTGAACAATCACAACAAAACTACAATCGATAGCTAAGGGTTAAACATGAAAATGTAAAATATGACATTATAAACAAAATGTAGACGAGGAGAGTAAAAAAATACAGATCTTTTAGAATGTGTTTTAAAATAAATGACTGCCAGTTTAAAACAAGTAAATACACTTTCAGGTCAATATATACAAACCCCATGGTAACCACAAATCAAAAACTGAAAACAGATGCACAAAAAAGAAAGTAACACAAACATACAACCACTGAAAACAATCTAAACAAAAGGAAAGAAACAAAAAGATTTTAACAGAGAATTTTAAAAACAACCAGACAACAAGTAATAAAATCATGATAAGTACATACTTATCAATGTACTTCATGTATTAATTGTCAGTAGACTAAATACCCTGACTGAAAGATACAGAGTGGCTGACTGCATGAAAAAACAAGAGCTTTCAATTTGCTGCCTCCAAGAGATTTGTGTCAGAGCTAAAGACACACAGACTGAAAGTGAGAGGAGGGAAAAAAGATATTTCATGCCAACAGCAATAAAAAGATAGAGGAGCAATACTCAGACAAAATAAACGTTAGAGCAAAGACTATAATAGAACAAGAAGAAATACATTATATAATGATAAAGGGATCAATAAAGAAGAGGACATTATAATCGTAACAAATATACATTCAATATCAGTTCAGTCAGTTCAGTCACTCAGTCCTGTCCAACTCTTTGCAACCCCATGAACCACAGCACACCAGGCCTCCCTGTCCATCACCAACTCCCGGAGTTCACCCAACCTCATGTCCATTGAGTTGATGATGCCATCCAACCATCTCATCCTCTGTCGTCCCCTTCTCCGCCTGTCCTCAATCTTTCCCAGCATCAGAGTATTTTCAAAAGAGTCAGCTCTTCGCATCAGATGGCCAAAGATTTGGAGTTTCAGCTTCAACATCAGTCCTTCCAAAGAACACCCAGGACTGCTCTGCTTTAGGATGGACAGGTTGGATCTCCTTTCAGTCCAAGGGACTCTCAAGAGTCTTCTCTAACACCACAGTTCAAAAGCATCAATTCTTCAGTGATCAGCTTTCTTCACAGTCCAACTCTCACATCCATATATGACCACGGGAAAAACCATAGCCTTGACTAGATGGACCTTTGTTGGCAAAGTAATGTCTCTGCTTTTTAATATACTATCAAGGTTGGTCATAACTTTCCTTCCAAGGAGTAAGCGTCTTTTAATTTCATGGCTGCAATCAGCATACTAAGCCACAAAACAAGTCTCAACAAATTTAAGAGGATAGAAATTATCTCAAGCACTTTTTCAAGCCACAATGGTATGAAACTAGCAATCATTTACATAAAACTGTAAAAGGAAAAATAGGAAAAGAACAAACACATAAACACCAAATAGCAAGCTATTAAAAAACCAATAGGTCAATGAAGAAATCAAAGAGAATTCACCAAATACCTCAAGACTGATGAAAATTAAAGCAGTCCAAAATCAATCAGACACAGCAAGCAAAAGCAGTTCTAAGAGGGAAGTTTATAGTGATACAGGCCTTTCTCAAGAAACAAGAAAAACCTCAAATTAACAACCTAACCTACCACCTAAAGGAATTAGAAAAAGAACAACAAAGTCCAAAGTCAACAGAAGGAAGGAAATGAAGATCAGAGAGGAAATAAATAAAATAGAGACCAAAAAAGAATAGAGAAGATCAATTAAAAGAGCTGATTTTTGAAAAGTTAAAAAAGAAAAATAGATAAACCTTTAGCCAGGCTTGCCAAGAAGAAAAGAGAAAGGACCCAAATAAACACAATAAAAAACAAACAAAAAAAGAAACATACAAAATGATAGCACAGAGATACAAAAAAACCATAAGAATACTATGAACAGTTACATGCCAACAAATTGAATAAGCCAAAGAAATTGACAAATTTTCTAGAAACATGCAACTTTTCAAGACTAAGATGAAACAGACAAATCTGAACAAATTATCACCAGTAATTAAATTGAATTTGTAATTTAAATCACCCAATAAACAAAAGTTTGGTACTAGACAGCTTCACAGAAAAATTCAACAAAATGTATGAAGAAGAACTAATACCTATGCTTTTCAAAGTATTCCAAAAAGTTGAAGAGGACAAAACACTCCCAGATTCAGGGTAAGGCCATCATTACCGTGATACCAAACCAGACAAGGACACAACCAAAAAAGAAAATTACAAGCCAATATCTTTGACTGATATAGATACAAAAATCCTCAACAAAATAATAGTGAACTGATTTAGTAATATATAAAAAGGACCATACACCATGATAAGTTGGATTTACTCTAAGGCCACAAGGATGATTCAATATCACAAATCAATGTGACACACCACATTAATAAAAAAGAAAAACCACATGATCATCTCCATAGATGCAGAAAAAGCACTTAACAAAATTTAATAATCATTCATGATAAAAAACTCTCAAAGTGGGTATAGAGGGAATATACATCAACATAAGAAAAGCCATGTGGACAAACTCACAGCTAATATCACACAAAGGCTAAAGGCCTTTCCTCTAAATTCAAGAACAAGACAAGGATGCCCACTCACCACTTCTATTTAAAAAAGTATTTGAAATCCTAAACACAGCACTCAGACAAGAAAAAGAACTAAAGGGCATCCCAATTGGAAAGGAATAAGTAAAACTGTAAGTATTTGGAGATGACATGATACTCTATATTGAAAACCCTAAAATCACCAAAAATCTATTAGAGCTAATAAATGAATCACAGTGAAGTTGCAAAATAGAAGATTAACATACAGAAATCTGGTGTGTTTCTATACATGAAAAAATGACCAATAATGAAGAGAAACTTTTTTTTAATCCCATTTGAAATTGCATCAAAATAAAAAAAATCCTAGGAATAAACTTAACCAAGCAGGTCAAGGCCTATACTCTGAAAACTATAATACACTAATAAAAGAAATTGAAGGTGATACAAAGAAATGGAAAGATATCCTATGCTCTTAGATCGGAAGAATCAATATCATTAAAATGGCTATACTACCTAAAGCCATCTAATCCAATTTAATGCAATCTCTATCAAAATATCCATGACATTTTTCATAGAACTGGAACAAATAGTCCTAAAATTCGTGTGGAACCACAAAAGACACCAACTTACCAAAGTAGTCTTGAAAACAAAGAATAAAGCTGGAAATAGGAGACTTCAGACTATATTATAAAGCTACAATAATGAAAACATCATGGTACTGGCATAAACACTGACACCATAGGTCAATGGAACAAAGCAAATCCAAGAAGTAAATCCATACATTTACATTCAATTAAACTATGACAAAGGAGGCAAGGATAGACAATGGAGAAAAGACAGTCTTTTTAACAAGTGATGCTGGGAAAACTGTAAAACAATGAGATTAGCACATTTTCTCACATCATACTCAAAATCAACTCAAAATGAATCAAAGATCTAAATATAAGACCAGAAATCATAATATTTCTGGAAGAGAATATAGGCAGAACACTCTCTGAGATGCATCATAGCATTATGTTTATGAATCTGTCTCCTCGGGCAAAAGAAATGAAAGCAAAAACAAACAAATGGGATCTAACTTAAGTTTATAAAGTTTTTGCATAGCAAAGGAAACAATCAATAAAAAGACAACCTATAGAAGAGTAGAAAATCTTTGCAATTGACATGACCTAAAAAGACCATCTAGTCAAGGCTATGGTTTTTCCCGTGGTCATGTATGGATGTGAGAGATGGACTGTGAAGAAAGCTGATCGCCAAAGAATTGATGCTTTTGAACTGTGGTGTTGGAGAACACTCTTGAGAGTCCCTTGGACTGCAAGGAGATCCAACCAGTCCATTCTAAAGGAGATCAATCCTGGGTGTTCATTGGAAGGACTTACGCTAAAGCTGAAACTCCAAAACTTCGGCCACCTCATGTGACGAGCTGACTCACTGGAAAAGAGTCTGATGCTGGGAGGGATTGGGGGTGGGAGGAGACGGGGACGACAGAGAATGAGATGGCTGGATGGCATCACCAACTCAATGGACATGAGTTTGAGTGAACTCTGGGAGTTGGTGATGGACAGGGAGGCCTGGCGTGCTGTGATTCATGGGGTTGCAAAGAGTCGGACATGACTGAGCGATTGAATTGAACTGAACTGAAAAAAGGTTAATATCCAAAATATATAAATTGCTTGGCCACCTCATGTGAAGAGCTGACTCACTGGAAAAGACCCTGATGCTGGGAGGGATTGGGGGCAGGAGGAAAAGGGGATGACAGAGGATGAGATGGCTGGATGGCATCACCGACTCGATGCACATGAGTATGGGTGAACTCCAGGAGTTGGTGATGGACAGGGAGGCCTGGCGTGCTGTGGTTCATGGGATCACAAAGAGTTGGACATGACTGAGCAACTGAACTGAACTTAACTGAACAATCACAAAATAGGCAGAAGATCATAATATACATTTTTTCAAAATATATACAAATGGATAACAGGCATATAGAAAGATGCTCAATGTTGCTAATTATTAGAGAAGTGAAAAGCAAAACCAGAATGAGATATCACCTCACACCTGTCAGAATGACTATCATCAAAATTCCACAAATAAAAGTTAGCAAAGGTGTAGAGAAAAGGGAACCCTTGTACACTGTTGAAGGGAATGTAAATTGGTTCAGCCACTATGGAAAAGAGTAGGAGGCCCCTCATAAATACTGAAAAACAGAACTATTAGCTATTTCATTCCTGGGTATATATTCAGAAAAAAACATGAAAACACTAATTTGAAAAAGATATGTGCACTCCAATATTTGTAGCAATATTAAAGTGTCCCTCAACAGACAGATGGTTAAAGAAGCTGTGATATACATACGTATACAAGTTCACACAGAGAATATTACTTGGTCATAAAAATGGAAATTCTGCCATTTGTAGCAATATGGATGGACCTAGAGAATATTATGCATAATGAAATTAGACAGAAAGATGAATACTTACATTTCATTACGTGTGGAATCTAAAATATAAAACAAATGTATACAGCAACCAAAATAGACTCACAGATATAAAACACAAACTAGTAGTTACCAGTGGGGAATGAATACAGTGGAAAGTCAAGATAGGAGTATAGAACTAAAAGATACAAACTGCAATGTATAAAATAGATTGCCAACAAGTATACATTATATAGCACAGGAAATTATAGCCATTATTTTGTAATAACTTAACGGAGTATAGTTTGTAAAAGTAGTGAATCACGAGATTGTACATCTAAAACTAATATTGCAAATCAACCATATTTCATTTAAAAAATAAAATTTAATTTAAAAAAAAGAATGTAGACATTATTCCCAAATATTGCTATTGTTTAGTTGCTAAGTCATGCTTGACTCTTTGTGACCTCATGAACTGCCGCCCACCAGGATCCTCTGTCCATAGGATGTCCCACGCAAGAATACTGGAGTGGGTGGCCACTTCCTTCTCCTGGTGTTCTTCCTGACCCAGGGATCTAACCTGTGTCTCCTGATTGCAGGTAGATTCTTTACCACTGAGCCACCTGGGAACCCCACTCCCAAATATGTTACAGACTTATTAGTCACCATGGGAAAAAAAATCACTTTCCTTCAGTCTTACTATAAGCATGGGTTGACCTACCTATACTCCTAATAAAAGGTATCATTAAAGCATCATGAAATTCCAAAGAGAAAAATTATCTTTAAATAGTTATATTTTATTCCTAATGACCTAATCTGGGGGCACTGAATCTAGATCTTAAAAGCAATTAATAGAGTCTTCAAAAAAAAAAGAATAGAAGCAAGTAAATAATCAGACCTTGATTTAATTAGCATTCTAAACTTAGTTGTGAAGCCCAGCAATAAATTCAGAAAAAAAAATCATAAAAAAATACTCAGAATTATCTCAAATTTTCTATTAACTATTTCATGGAATTTTCAATTTTATCACAATTTACTTTCTCTTAGTGGTTAGAGTTTCTTTAGATTTGTAAGTCAGATACAATGCTTCTTATACTAACATTTTGGACAGAATTTAAAATAATAGCCAAACATAAAAAGGAACGAACTTGACTCAGTTGCAGTGAGGAGGATGAACCTAGAGCCTGTTACACAGAGTGAAATAAATCAAAAAGAGAAAAACAAATATTGTATATTAATGCATATATCAAAAGTCTCTTGATGAAAGTGAAAGAGGAGAGTGAAAAGGTTGGCTTGAAGCTCAACATTCAGAAAACAAAGATCATGGCATCTGGTCCCATCACTTCATGGGAAATAGATGGAAAAACAGTGGAAACAGTCTCAGACTTTATTTTTTTGGGCTCCAAAATCACTGCAGATGCTGATTGCAGCCATGAAATTAAAAGACGCTTGCTCCTTGGAAGGAAAGTTATGACTAACCTTGATAGTATATTAAAAAGCAGAGACATTACTTTGCCAACCAAGGTCCGTCTAGTCAAGGCAATGGTTTTTCCCGTGGTCATGCATGGATGTGAGAGTTGGACTGTGAAGAAGGCTGATCGCCGAAGAATCAATGCTTTTGAACTGTGGTGTTGGAGAAGACTCTTGAGAGTCCCTTATACTGCAAGGAGATCCAACCAGTCCATTTTAGAGGAGAGCAATCCTGGATGTTCATTGGAGGGACTGATGCTAAAGCTGAAGCTGCAATACTTTGGCCACCTCATGCGACGAGTTGACTCACTGGAAAAGACTCTTATGCTGGGAAAGGTTGGGGGCGGGAGGAGAAGGGGACGACGGAGAATGAGATGGCTGGATGGCATCACCGACTCTGTGGACATGAGTTTGAGTGAGACATGGACAGGGAGGCCTGGCGTGCTGTGATTCATGGGGTCACAGAGAGTCGGACACGACTGAGCGACTGATCTGAACTGATCTGATCTGATCTGATCTGAATGCATATATATGGAACCTAGAAAAATGGTACTAATGAACCTATTTGCAGGGCAAGAATAGAGAGAGAGACGTACAGAATTGACTTATAGACACAGCCAGGGAAGGAGAAGGTAAGACAAACTTTAGTACTGACATATTTACACTACCATGTGTACAGAGATAGCTAGTGGGACCCCAGTATATAGCACAGAGAGCTCAGTATGGTGTTCTGTGATGACTGAGAGTGGTGGGATTGAGTAGGGGTTGGGGTGGGAGGGAGTTTAAAGAGGGAGGAGATACATATATATACTTACAGCTGACTCACATTGTTGTACAGTAGTAGCCAACACTTACAATGTTGTTTACAACAACATTGCAAACCAATTATCCTCCAATTAAAAATAAATTAAAAAATAAATAATAGCCATATAGCTTATAATAACTTGTATTAAACTCTTCTAGCTGTTTCTAAAATGCCTGATATTCCATGTAAACTCAATAGAAACATGGATATTTATCAATCAAAAAAATGGGTCAAAGAACTAAACAGACATGTCTCCAAAGAAGACATGCAGATGGCTAACAAACACATGAAAAGATGCTTAACATCACTTATTGTCAGAGAAATGCAAATCAAAACCACAATGAGGTACCATCTCAGGCCAGTCAGAATGGCTGCTATCCAAAAGTCTACAAGCAATAAATGCTGGAAAGGGTGTGGAGAAAAGGGAACCCTCTTACATTGTTGGTAGGAATGCAAACTAGTACAGCCACTATGGAGAACAGTGTGTAGATTCCTTAAAAATTGGAATTAAAACTGTCATACGACCCAGAATCCAACTACTGGGCATACACACCCAAGAAACCAGAATTGAAAGAGACACGTGTACCCCAATGTTCATCCCAGGACTGTTTATAATAGCCAGGACATGGAAGCAACCTAGAAGTCCATCGGCAGACGAATGGATAAGAAAGCTGTGGTACATATACACAATGGAGTATTACTTAGCTATTGAAAAGAATGCATTTGAGTCAGTTCTAATGAGGTGAATGAAACTGGAGCCCATTATATAGAGTGAAGTAAGTCAGAAAGAAAAACACAAATACAGTATATTAATGCATATATATGGAATTTAGAAAGATGGTAATAACGACCTGTTGAGGTCCTTTAATGGACTGGAACCTGGTGGTCCGGAGTCGATGATAAGAAAGTAAAGGAGAGAGGAAAGAGGCTGATATTCCTTGGTTTACACAGAAAATCTATAAAGCCCCTGGTATGGGGCTTGCACTGCTCACGAAGGCACCAGGCACCCTCTCAATGGGGTGAAGGCACAGAGTGCCATCTTGAGAGGGTCTTAGAAGGGCGGGCAAGAAAGTGAGCACAGTGAGCCTCTGCACTCCAGAGAATTAGCCTGAGAGAAAGAGAAAAAGACACGGGGACCCAAGCTCTGATGTAGCAAAGGTGTTTAATTCAACAGCGTGTGAGTATATACACTGTCTTACAAGATAGCTATTTTCAGCAAAGATAAAAATCAAAAGTCCAGACTTACAAATTATCAAGGAAAACATAAGGTGATCCATATCAAAGAGAGAGGGTTGTAAATGATCACTTTTACCTATGGTTCATAAAAAGGAAGAGGGTCATAAATAGTTACCTATCACCGTATGGAAAAACTAACAAAGGAAATGCATGCATTCCTCAGTCCCAGGAGCAGTTTGCCAACTCCTCTTAATTCCTGAATACTTAGGAATTAATAAGGGACAGAGGATTCATGACAGAATCAAAACAGCGCACAGGAAACCTCCTGTCAAACGTTTCCTACAACGACCCTATAAGTGAGACAACAAAAGAGACACAGATATACAGAACAGATTTTTGGGCTCTGTGGGAGGTGAGGGTGGAATGATTTGAGAGAATAGCATTGAAACATGTATGTTACCACATATGAAACAGATGACCAATCCAAGTTGGATGCATGAAACAGGGTACTCAAAGCCAGTGCACTGGGACAACCCTGAGGGATGGGATGGGGAGGGAAGTTGGAGGGGGGTTCAGTACGAGGGGGATACATGTACACCCGTGGCTGATCCATGTCAATGTATGGCAGAAACCACTACAATATTGTAAAGTAATTAGCCTCCAAATAAAATAAATTTTAAAAAACCTGCAAAAAAAAAAAGAAATATGGGTATTTGAAGAAACGCAAGTTCCAAGAAGAGTTCTATGTAAGTAAAAAATTTTAATGGAGAGGTGATGTTCATTGCAGTGTTATATAATTGAAAATTCCTAAAAACCAAATTTTGCAGCCATGAAATTAAAAGATGCTTACTAATTGGAAGGAGAGTTATGACCAATCTAGACAGCATATTTAAAAGCAGAGACATTACTTTGTCAGCTAAGGTCGGTTTAGTCAAGGTTATGGTTTTTCCAGTGGTCATGGATGGATGTGAGAGTTGGACTCTGAAGAAAGCTGAGCACCAAAGAATTGATTCTTTTGAACTGTGGTGTTGGAGAAGACTCTTGAGAGTCCCTTGGACTGCAAGGAGATGCAACCTGTCCATCCTAAAGCAGATCAGTCCTGGGTGTTCATTGGAAAGACTGATGTTGAAGCTGAAACTCCAAATCTTTGGCCACCTGATGCGAAGAGCTGACTCATTTGAAAAGACCCTGATGCTGGGAAAGATTGAGGGCAGGCGGAGAAGCAGATGACAGAGGATGAGATGGTTGGATGGTATCATTGACTCAATGGACATGAGCGTGGGTGAATTCCCTGAGTTGGTGATGGACAGGGAGGCCTGGCTTGGCATGGTTCATAGGGTCACAAAGAGTCAGACACAACTGAGCGACTGAACTGAACTGAAAAAACCAAATGCCCAAACATAGACCAAAGGTAAGTATATAACTGGTAACATTCATGCAATTCCCTAGTATAGTGAAAATGAATGAACTACAGTTTTCATCTATAAAAGAATCTTTATAATGTTTTAAAAAAGCAAGTGCCAAAGAACACATATTACTACTCTATGTAAATTTCAAAAATTGCATATCTGGGAAACACTGACATGAAATTATCAAGAAAATAAGAGGATGATTAATTTCTGGAGCATGATGATAAGGTGGAAAGATAGAAGACTGGCACATTGGAGACTTCAAAATTCCCTTAAACAGGTTTCTGGGTTAGTACTACTCTACACTCTTCATGTATATCTTTTACTCTATATGAATGCAATATTTAATTTAAAAAAATATAAGTTCTAATAAGATCCCATATGTGTGCAAAACAAGCTAGTTTAAATGGATTATTTCTAAAATAATTAAATATATAATCTAATTATTAGGGAGTATAATTAAATAAACATTTGGAAAGAAAATTTAGAAATTTATCTTAAATAACAAACCGTTTTAGAGGGGGAATTTACAGAAATTTATATACTGTTTATAGTATCTAGAAACAAATGATTAATTTGTCAGGAGAAGAAATTGCTTAAAGACATCACTGACAGATTAAAATGTTAATGTTTTAAATTTCTATACTGTTATAAAAATAAAGATATTAAGAAAATATTTTAACAAATAAGATAATCTTAATGGCAAGTTCAGGGTTCCTTAATTTAAAATAGTTTTTAAACATTCTATTAAATGAGTGGCAAATCTTACAGGAACATATATAATTATTTAGGAGAGACTTACAAGTTTGTTTCTTTTTTGAATTTACCACTTCTGGGTTTTAACTTTCCAAGTCGATTTGTCTTCCAATAGAATTAAAACTAAACTAAAGAGCAAATAGACTTATAATTTCTTTATTATCTCGTTTACACAGCTTCAGATTTCATCCACCCATTAAGAAGAAAAGTCAGTAAATACCACTGGTCCTTGCCACTAATCCAAAGAAAAAGCAGAACTATCATTTTGCAGAATATTATGCTTACTTCTATTCCATTTATCTTGGCAAGACAAAACATCCTTGTAAAGGGGATTAACCACAAAGATCACTTAAAGTTCATGACACATGCTGAAAACTCTTTCCATAGTTGTCATTAAATTGGATTAAAAACAACAACAAAAAGAAATCACATTGGCGTTTTTCTTCATTATATCACAGATTGTTGCTTAGTCACCGAGTCCAGACAGACTCTTTTGCAACAACATGGTCTGTAGTGGGCCAGTCAGTCTCTATTAATTGGATTTTCCAAGCAACAGTGCTAGAGTGGGTTACCATTTCCTTCTCTAGGGGACCTTTCCGACTCAGGGATTGAACTCATGTCTCCTGCTTGGCAGGCGGATTCTTTATGATTGAGCCACTTTATCCTAGTGTAAAAATATCACTCTGTCCTTGAGAAGCAAAGTTAAATTATGATGATTATGAAGAATGAACCTCCAGTTTACATCTCAGAATTGTGAACTCCTCAGGAAAACAATTACCCTTAGGTAAAAAGGGGAAAAAAAGTTATGGAACGCTTTTATATGAATCTTTAGAATTGAAATGCAAATTGAAGTTAATTACAAATAAATATATTGCTTTTCTAAGATTACTAATAGGGGTATTGACAATATATAAAAATGTATCTTTGCAATTTATATTAATTCATGTTTCATCAACCTATGTATAGAACACACTGGAATACTAAATATTTTATAGATTAATTTTATTTTAATGCCATACCAACATTTCTTTGAATGTAGTACACCAAGCTATTAAACTATTCCTGATAACCCTGTCATCTACATTTATCCTACTTGAGTAGTTGGGAGAGAAGAATAAATATGCAACTGATCTAAATCATCCAGGGAAGTATTATTAGCATCAATTTTGATGTTCAATGAGATCTCACATTTACCTATAAATGAAGGAGAGTCTAAGAGGAAAAACTTTCCCCTTCATTTTTATATTGTATCTATCTTGCTGCCAAACATAGGTCATTGTTTTATTCTCCATGCTTTATAAATGAACTCCTGCTGTACAAGAATTTATTATGGTTGGGGTGGGTGGAAGGTAGAGGAAACAGGCTGAAGGATTGGGGTGGGATAATGAAGTTCATGATGACAAAGGATATAGTTAAGGGTTGGGAGGTGAGTTGTAGAATATTCATGTGGAAATTAAGTTTCAATTTTGACATTTCAGATCATTTATTTTTTATCATAACATACTGATAGTATTTATATGTAATATATGTTAATGAGATTTACTGATAACAAATTAAAATCAATTTATTAATTATTTTCACCCATTGACCAAAGATAGTCAAGAAGTTAGCATGAGGAATGGAGCATGAGATATGCTAGAAATTCAATACACACATTAGCAAAGTATATGTTAATGGGCAAGGAAAACCTGGTGACAGAAAATCCATGAACAGATTAGTTTTTGAAACACCTACAGGAAAGGAAGTCATCAGCATGAAGAAAATCTTTCCTTAGAAAGCAAAGCATAAAACATTCAGAAAACAAAGATCATGGCATCTGGTCCCATCACTTCATGGGAAATAGATGGGGAAACAGTGGAAACAGTGTCAGACTTTATATTTTGGGGCTACAAAATCACTGCAGATGCTGATTGCAGCCATGAAATTAAAAGACGCTTACTCCCTGGAAGGAAAGTTATGACCAACCTAGACAGCATGTTAAAAAGCAGAGACATTACTTTGCCAACCAAGGTCCGTCTAGTCAAGGCTATGGTTTTTCCCTTGGTCATGTATGGATGTGAGAGTTGGACTGTGAAGAAAGCTGATCGACAAAGAATTGATGCTTTTGAACTGTAGTGCTGGAGAAGACTCTTGAGAGTCCCTTGGACTGCAAGGAGATCCAACCAGTCCATTCTAGAGGAGATCAATCCTGGGTGTCCATTGGAAGGACTGATGCTAAAGCTGAAACTCCAATACTTTGGCCACCTCATGCAACGAGTTGACTCACTGGAAAAGACTCTGATGCTGGGAGGGATTGGGGGCGGGAGGAGACGGGGACGACAGAGAATGAGATGGCTGGATGGCATCACCGACTCGATGGACATGAGTTTGAGTGAACTCCGGGGGTTGGTGATGGACAGGGAGGCCTGGCGTGCTGTGATTCATGGGGTCTCAAAGAGTCGGACACGACTGAGCAACTGAACTGAACTGAACTGAACTGATGTTGCGGGTTGAGTTTCAAAAAAAGAAACATCCTACAGAATCATAAAATGGGAAGCAGTCTAAATAGCATGGGTAAGGTGAAATTCAGATAGTAAGGCTGCTGCTGCTGCTAAGTCACTTCAGTCGTGTCCAACTCTGTGCGACCCCATAGACGGCAGCCCATGAGGCTCCGCCATCCCTGGGATTTTCCATGCAAGAACACTGGAGTGGGTTGCCATTTCCTTCTCCAACGCGTGAAAGTGAAAAGTGAAAGTGAAGTCGCTCAGTCGTGTCCGACTAGTAGCAATCCCATGGACTGCAGCCTACCAGGCTCCTCTGTCCATGGGATTTTCTGGCAAGAGTACTGGAGTGGCTTGCCATTGCCTTCTCCTATAGTAAGGCTGCTGCTGCTGCTGCTGCTAAGTCACTTCAGTCATGTCTGACTCTGTGTGACCCCATAGACGGAAGCCCACCAGGCTCCCCTGTCCCTTGGATTCTCCAGGCAAGAACTCCTTAAAAACATCTCCAGCTCATGTTAAGATTAATACTAGAAACAACAGTGAGTATGTAGACATTCAGGATTAAGTATACTCAGGTACTGTGAAGAAGATGCAGAAAAGACCACCAGGTACAGCTTAATAGAAACTAAAGGTGGTCTTAAAAATCAATTAGATCTACGTCATCTCTCCTAACATGAAAAGTTCATCCATTTGTCTGCTATGCACCTTGTTCTGTGAATAATCAGGAGTTTCTCCTGTGATAAATCATAGTGGAAAAGAATCCAAAACAGAATATGTATATATGTATAACTAAATCACTTTGCTGTGCAGCAGAAATTAACACAACATTGTAAATCAACTATAGTTCAACCGAAAAAAAAAAGAAGCAGAGTTTAACATACCAGTGGATGAGGCAGAAGAAAGCCAAAAGAGATAGGAATGTGATCAGCGCTTTCTTAAAAGAGTAAGTGCGTGTAGGAGGGGCAGAGAGAATGTTTCTCTGATGAGGTAACTTTAATACTGCTGGTAAACAGTCACCAGTTATGGAAACAAGTTCTATAAGGCAAGTTTAGCTGCAGTAAAAATATCTGAAAGTATAGCAAAATTATGGAGGTAAAATGAAGTGTTGAATAAAAAGCTTCTTTTTTTAATATTATTTACGAGTTTGAATTCTAATCCTCCTTCCACCAACATCATGCACAGCAACAAACAACTAATTTTATGATCTTAGAGGTATCATTTTGTTCATTTTTGTCCAGGTTTTCTTATTGGTTAAGTGGACAAAACATCCGCCGTACACCTCTGAAAGATTTTCTTAAGGCTCAAGGTCAAAAATATGTAAAACATCATAAACATGCAAGCTATTTTTATAAGGCTGCCTGTTATTGAGATATAAATCTACACAGAATTCCAGAATAGTTCAACATGTCTTTCATTTCAACCTCCCCACACAAAGAGTGGGAGAAGGTAGAATCTAAGGCAACCTCTTTCTGGGATTGTCCAAAACAAGGGCATACATGTCTCAGAACTACCCAAATGACAGCTGTGTCCAAGTTTAAAGATAGAGAATACCTCTGCACTCATATGCTTTATGATTCATATCCCAAGTTCAAGTCTCTTCTCAAGGTTTAGGTTCACTAGTGCTTGGACCAGAGTAACATGGCAAAGCCAACAGATCCAGATGAAGAAATCAAAACAAGCTGTTGTTTACATAACTAACATAAAATCTGCCTTGAAATTTATATAGGGCTTAATTACTTGACAAGCATTTTTTCCTACATTAACTCACTTAGCCCTTCATCCGATGTTTAAAGTATGGAAGACAAGTGGCTTTATTCCCACTTAAAGGGTGACTAACACAGAATCTTCTCAAGTGACTTACACAGGTCAGACTGTGGTGAAGACTATATATATACATATAGGTGGCTCAGGGTCTTCATTGCTGCATGGGCTTCCCTCTAGTTGTGGTGAGCAGGGGCTACTCGAGCTGCGGCGCACGGGCTTTTCATTGTGGTAGCATCTCGATGCAGAGCACAGGCGTTAGGGCATGCACACTCAGTAGTTTCGGCATGTGGGCTCAGTAGGTGCCCCTGCTGGCCTCTAGAGCACAAGCTCAATAACTGAGCTGCACAGACTTAGTTGCTCTGCAGCATGTGGGATCTTCCCAGATCAGGTATCGAACCCATGTCTCCTTTATTGGCAGGCAGATTCCTTACCCCTGAGCCACCAGGGAAGCCCTACAATTATTTTTTGCAATTAAAAGTTCAGGGCTTGTTTTTTCCTACTGTGGCCAACATTCTGTCTAAATATTAAATTATGAAAGAAGCAATGTACAGATTTAAAATGCCATTTTCCTTTCAAAGTTCACTTAAGTTTCTGCTTTCCTTTATTAGACAAGTAATTCATTTCAAAAGAGTTAAAGTGAATTTAAAAAAATGTTTTTTGCTTTTTGTTGCAAATACCACTTCGTATTTATAAATAAACAGTGATTACTGTGTCATTCTTAGAGCTAACTTTTAAGAGAAGAATGTTTGTCTTATATTTAACCAACTCCTGTGTAATCCATAGGAATAGATAAAGAGATGGATTTGGATCTTGGCCAATAATTTGTACTGTATTATAAAAGCCCAAGAGACAAAAGGACCAAACATTGTATTTAAACATCATAGATCCCAAGTGGATAAGAATTTGCATCCCAGTTGACACTTTTATAACCGTATTTTCTGAAATACTTAAGTACCTTGGGAAGCAGAAATACTCTAACAGCTTGGAAAACTTTTATCTGCATCTTTATGTCTCACAGAATACCCCAGCAGGGAAAAAAAAGACAACCAAGTATCTCTTGAGATGTCAAAATTTTGGTTTTTATGTAAGTAGATGACTCTCATTTTAGATTGCTCTTAAAAGAATCCACAAGCAAATAACTCCTAGAGTTAGACAAAAATATTTTAAGCCCAGTTCAGGTAGGATGAACTGTACAGACTTGTTGAGGTCCTGGCTGAGTCTGCACGTGTCCTTCATTAAGTTTATGGATCAGCCTGAAGGGGAGTCAGTTCTGCTTGTGCAATTTAGTATGTTTCTACCTTTCTGTTTGACAAAAGGTTGTTTGTTGTTTAACTCTACCTGTTCGTGCAAGTCAAGGACAGATATAATTTCAAATTCATAAAGAAAAAATAAAATTGCGATATCAAAATGTAGAATTTGGTTTGTCATCTTATGTTTCTATCTAACCTTGAGATGTCCTCTTATTCATCAAGGACTGTAAAGGTGAATAAAAATAAAAATATGTGTATTTCCAGAAAGCATCAATGTATTCAAAATTAAACATAGAATTGCCACATTATCCAGCAACTCCACTTTTACCTGTATACTCAAATAAGTGAAAGCAGAGATTCTAACAGGTGTTTGTATACCAGTTTCATAGCAGTATTATTCATAATAGCTAGAAGATGGAAAACAACACAAATGTCCATTGACTGAACAAGTAAAGAAAATATGGCATAGAAATAGTGACATATCCAGTTTTAAAGAGGAAGGTTATTCTGAAACATGCTACAACACATATGAACCTTGAAGTCATTCTGTTAAGTGAAATAACCCAGTGGAAAAGGACAAATATTGTATACAAATATCGGTACATTCCCCAGTCATATTTATGTTGTGTTTTTTTTTCAACTTTTCAAAGTACTATGAATTAATATTGTCTATTAAACAAACCTTAGCAATACGAGTAGAAAAATAAATCACCTAAGTCCTACCACTCATACCCAAGCATGCTGACATTTTGAACTTTTCTTTCCAGACTTCTTCTAAACTTCTTTGTTTATCATAATATAAGTACCTTTTTCATCATGTAATTTTCATGTCTTAAGCACACTCTTCCTATTTTCCATACATATGAGTTCATTTCCTCAATCATTTACTGCAATCAGAAACATGGATTAGGTGTGAAATACAGGCTACTAGATGCTAGAAAACACAGTTTTTATGCACACAGGGAACAAGCCTGTGGGTGGCAGAAATTTGTGCACTGGAACTTACCATCCAGTTTGATAAGCGTCAGAGGAAGAAAATTACAGGACATTATGGGGACACACAGGCAGAGTTAGAGACTTCCTGGTAAGAGGACAGCAAGTGTAAACCACCAGAGACAAGAGAGCACATGATTTTAGAAAACTGGAAATACATTCAGCATGACTAGGTCATAGAGGTTAACTGGGGAGACTTCAACAACAGAAGGATCCTCCCTGTAGCTCAGATGGTAAAGAATCTGCCTGCAATGCAAGAAACCCGGGTTTGATTCCTGGGTTGGGAAGATCCTCTGGAGAAGGGAATAGCAATCCACTCCAGTATTCTTGCCTGGAGAGTCCCAAGGACAGAGGAGCCTGGTGTGCCTCAGTGTCAGACACGAACGACTGAGCGACTGACACAATTACTACACTACTACAACAACAGAAATGACTGGCAAAGTAACCTTACCAGCACATTTTTATCACTAGTTAGCAGATATTTATTGAGCATCTACCTTATGCACCCAGGATATGTTAATGAACAAAATACCAGCATGGTTCCTGCCCTTACAGATCCCCAGAGGTCATAAATTTGTTGACTCTTATCACAAGAGAGCAAACACCATTGCTGAACATGCAGCCAATCCAAATTTAGTGTAAAGGATGAACAAGTATCTCAATATGCATCCCTGGTGATTCAGATGGTAAAGAATCTGCGTGCAATGCAGGAGACCCAGGATCAGTCCCTGGGTTGGGAAGATCCCCTGGAGAAGGGAATGGCTACCCACCCCAGTATTTTTGCCTGGAGAATTCCATGGACAGAGGAGCCTGGTGGGCTACAGTCCACAGGGTCACAAAGAGTCGGACATGACTGAAAAACCAATGTATTATTGGGACTTCCCTGGTGGCTCAGATGGTAAAGAATCTGCCTGCAAAGCAGGAGACCTGGCTTCAATTACTGGGCTGGATTGGGAAGATGCCCTGGAGTAGGAAATGGCAACCCACCCCTGTATTCTTGCCTGGGAAATCCCATAGACAGAGGAACCTAGCTGGCTACAGTCCATGGAGTCGCAAAGAGTAGGACACAATTGAGTGCATAACACACACACAAGTATCTCAAAGAAAAACTGGCAAACAACTTGAACCTTAAATGGTGAGCCAGATCTGGCCAGGTAACTGGGAATTAAGGAAAGAGAAGCCAGAAGAAAGAAATATCTCAGTTCAGTTCAGTTGCTCAGTTGTGTCCGACTCTTTGCGACCCCATGAATCACAGCACGCCAGGCCTCCCTGTCCATCACCAACTCCCGGAGCTCACTCAAACTCATGTCCATCGAGTCGGTGATGCCATCCAGCCATCTCATTCTCTGTCATCCCCTTCACCTCCCTCCCTCAATCCCTCCCAGCATCAGAGTCTTTTCCAGTGAGTCAACTCGTCGGCTTCTAAATTATGTCCAAAAGCTCAGGTTTCATTGTAAGTGTCTGAGCATTTTAAGGAAACACGTTACATCCTCCAGTTTTCATTTGAACAAAAATTATGATGCAGAGATTGGATTAGAGGTGCAAGAACAGAGACAGAGGAATGGACCATGAGGTGACTGCACTGGTCTCGTGAAAAATGCCAGTAACCCGCAGTAGGGCTGTGCAGTGGGCTGGTCACATCAAAAACTATCCAGAAGACAGCATCAACAGAAACTGTAACTAAGATATGGAGAGAGAGAAAGAGGAGATGTTTAGGGTAAAGTTCACCCTCCTTAAAGGTAATGACTTGGGCCAAAGGTTGGACCATTCCTAAAGAGAAAAATAAGTGATAGGCTGGTGTGGAGAAGAAGGGTAGCTCAACTTGGTGTGTGTTATTTCTGAGATTTTTTGAGACATGTGAGTGAAGTTGTCCAGTGTTATGCTATAATTATTAAAAATAAACACAATAAGGGTAACGCCAATACTGAATTCCCTTGCACCTCCAAGAAAGAAAAAGAAAAGTTGTCTTGCTTTCTCCTTTAACAGAGAAGTCGAATATGGCTATGCAAGATTACAATCTTTGCATACATTGATTACTAAGAGCAGGGACTCCAAGCTGTTTGTCTAGAGGTGTAGTGGAACCCTAAATAGAGCCCAAGAGGACTTGAAACAAGAGGTGCTGCTCTGCTGTCCGTACCTGGACTGGAGAGCAATCAAGGATGTTTTGCACAGCACCGGTCACCTTTCCTCACAGTTCCTACTGCAGTCCACCAGAACCTCAGGAAAGGAAAAAGCTGTGAGTTCCCGTTCCTTGCTCTTCCTGGCTCCCCATGTCTATACCGGTCAGTGTCGCCCACGGGCCTTCAAGGATTGCACCGACCTTTTAGCTCTGTGACTGCTCATTTGGCAGCAGTGACCTATGTGTGTATATGGGTCTGAAGCTTAAGAGAGATCTTTTTTAAAATGTATTTATTTAACTGGAGGATAATTACCATATTGTGATGGTTTTTGCCATACATCAATATGAATCAGCCACATACATATGTCCCTCCATCCTGAAACCCCTCCTACCTCCCTCCCCACACTATCCCTCTAGGTTGTCACAGAACATCAGAGAGATCTTATAGTGTAACATCCACCTATTTTTGACATATGACTCATAATTTTTATTTCTAAAAGTGTGAATAGGAAAAATATTTCAAAATCCTGTCAGTTTACTTATTGCAAAGTATCTGTTGTACTCAAAGCATGATTATCTAACAATCTGACTTGGAAACCTTTTTAAATTTACTTTTTAATAACAACTATTTTCACTTAAAGTATAACTAATGTTAAGTGACTCCTTAAATTCACCTCTAGTTTTAACAACAATAAATAACACACACTACTTCATTCACTTGCTTGATTCTACTTACATGATTTGGATAACACTGTGGCTAGTTAAAAAATTAAATGTAACAAATGAATCTGAAGAACACCAATAATCATTTCCATTTTTTAAAGAAAATGTAGCAGCACTTCATGAATCAAATCTAATCAACTGAGAAAGTAATTAAATGCTTCCTTTACAATTGTAGAAGTATTTCAAAGGCTATAAATTCTCTGAAATGTAGTGAAGGCTTAAAGTTAGTCCATCATTTTAAAAAGTTTTATTTGTCACATGAAAATATGAAGCTTTTACAAATAATTATATATGGAATCTCACATTTCCTGAAGCTAAAAAGGATTAATTTTCAGAATAATTTTCAATGTGACTTTTTATTCAGAAAGTCAGATATGGCTGAGAAAAAAACAAATGTATTTTAAATATGCTAAGAATATTTTGTATCTTCTTCCTCTTTTTATTTATGTAATACATGAACATATTATGCTAACAAATCATATAATTCACAGTTATACAGAACAAAACATGAAAGTCACTTTACACTATTATAAACTCCTGACTCTTTCCTTGAAGAACCAACTATCAACAATTTAGGATGTCCTGTTCAGTCTCACTGGCTTCCCTGGTAGCTCAGTTGGTAAAGAATCTGCCTGCAATGCAGACGAGCCCAGTTCAATTCCTAGGTCAGGAAGATCCCCTGGAGAAGGAACAGGCTACCCAATCCAGTATTCTTGGGCTTCGCTGGTAGCGCAGATGGTAAAGAATCTGCCTGCAATACAGGAGACGTGGGTTTTATCCCTGAGTTGGGAAGATCTTCTGGAGGAGGGCATGGCAATCCACTCCAGTATTCTTGCCTGGAAAATCCCCATGGACAGAGGAGCCTGACTGGTTACAGTCATGGCGTTGCAAAGAGTCAGACATGACTGAGCAACTAAGCATTCATTCAATCTCACTCTTTTCCCCACCCTGATCTTCTTCAGCATTAAAGATTCATTTAACACATCCAAGAATCTTCAAAGAAAAGCATTTTTACACATTGTGCAAATATTCACACCATCATTTTCATTTCAATTAGTTAAAAATTTAGCATCTAGAATATGCAAATATAAACTGAAAAAGGAAACATTTGTGTACTTACCCCTTGCTTAAGCAATAGTTACCAAAATATTTCAAATCTTGTAGATACATTTCCCATTTGCTAATGCTTTCAACCTCCTCATCCCAGAGATAGTAGCTCTTTTGAAATGATTTCTCACATATGGAACAGACTTCCCAGGAGGTGCTAGTGGTAAAGAAATACCTGCCAATGCAGGAGACATAAGAGACATGGGTTCAATCACTGGATCAGGAAGATCCCCTGGAGATCGTGGTTATCTGGGTCATTAAGATCTTTTTAATATAGTTCTTCTGTGTATCTTGCCACCTCTTCTTAATATCTTCTGCTTCTGTTAGATCCATATCATTTCAGTACTTAATTGTGCCCATCTTTGCATGAAATGTTCCCTTGGTATCTCTAATTTTCTCAACAAAATAGACCGAAATGCAGTACTTGGGTGCAATCTCAAAAACAACAGAATGATTTCTGTTTGTTTCCAAAGCAAACCATTCAATATAACAGTAATCCAAGCCTATGTCCCACCACTAATGCCAAAGAAGCTGAAGCTGAATGGCTCTATGAAGACCTACAAGACCTTCTAGAACTCACATCAAAAAAAGATGTCCTTTTCATCATAAGAGACTGGAATGAAAAAGTAGGAAGTCAAGAGACAGAGTCACAGGCAAGTTTGGCCTTGGAGGACAAAATGAAGCAGGGAAAAGGCTAACAGAGTTTTACCAAGAGAAGGCACTGGTCATAGCAAACACCCTCTTCCAACAACACAAGAGGAGACTCTACACATGGACATCACCAGATGGCCAATACCAAAATCAGATTGATTATACTCTGCAACCAAAGATGGAGAAGTTCTATGCAGTCAGCAAAAACAAGACTGGGAGCTGCCTGGTTCAGATCATGAACTCCTTATTACCAAATTCAGACTTAAAGAAAGTAGGGAAAGCCACTAGGCCATTCAGGTATGACCTAAATCAAATCCCTTATGATTATCCAGTGGAAGTGACAAATAGATTCAAGGGATTAGATCTGATAGAGAGAGTGCTTGAAGAACTATGGACAGAGGTTTGTAACACTCTACAGGAGGTGGTGATCAAAATCATCCCCAAGAAAAAGAAATGCAAAAAGGCAAAATGGCTGTCTGAGGAGGCCTTACAAATAACTGTGAAAAGAAGAGAAGCTAAAGGCAAAGGAGAAAAGGAAAGATACCCATCTGAATGCAGAGTTCCAAAGAATACCAAGGAGAGATAAGAAAGCCTTCCTCAGTGATCAATGCAAAGAAATCAAGGAAAATAATAGAATGGGAAAGACTAGAGATCTCTTCAAGAAAATTAGAGATACCATGGGAATTCCAAAGGTTACTAATTTATTTTTAACCCGAAATTTGACAGTTCGTTTTGCTCCATACAGTCAAAAATTTTTATTCTCAGAATTTATTTCTCATCAATTTGGTATGTAAGAAATGATTTTAATATATATTTTCTCATTATCTTTGTTAATCAGTATCTTTCAAAGTTAAAATTTAATGCAAAAACCTACAATGGTCCAATATTTACTAATCTCTTTTGCGTAAAAGAAGAAATGAGTACATTAAATACAATTCTAAGTTGCTTAACAGAGAATATTTAGATACTTGTATACCTGATTGCGAAAGACCAAGAACTATACTTTTTATATGACCAATATCTGTCTTGCATATTGCTGCTCCCATTTCACAGATTGCTTTTCTATGGTCTAAAATTCTTCAAGAATATTTTAGAAATGTAAAATAACATTACTTATCTGTACACCTCTTTTCTGTGGATTAAATGCTGAATAGAATTATCAAAAGCAAGAGAAACCTACATGACAAGACAACTGGGAATCAGTTTTCATAGAATAACTTTTTTAAATACATCTAATAAGTAGGAGTTTTATCCATTTATTTTATTTCATGAACTATTTGGATTATTCTTACAAGTCATATTCTTTTTCTGCCTGGATATGGCTTTGATGGAAAAAAGAAATGTGATGATCTATTTATTTTTGAGGCTCTCTTTTTCTCTTTTTTCACAGGCAATTATTCATTTTGAAAAATAACCACATTTTCCAGTTTGTGTACATACACCATGCCACTGTTAATCTAAGTGCTTTAGGCAAATGAAGCAACTGTTGACAGCCTAATAACAGGATGCCTCTCAAGACCTGTTGAGGATTCCTCTCAAGCAAACAGCAGCCTTATCTTTCACTTTGAGTTTACATTTCCTTGTTAAGAAATCCCACAAGTGCCCCATATTTTGAACAGTAGCCCACCAGGGTCCGTCCATGGGATTTCCCAGGCAAGAATACTGGAGTGGGTAGCCATTCCCTTCTCTAGGGGGCCTTCCCGATCCAAGGATTGAATCCAGATCTCCTGAGTTGCAAGCATATTCTTTATGTCTGAGCCACCGGGAAAGCCATTCACATACTAATGGTTAGCTACTCTATAGGAATATTCTCTACATTTTTATATTTATATAAATATACATAGTATACTTGGAGAAGAAAATGGCAACCCACTCCTGTGTTCTTGCCTGGAGAATCCCAGGGACGGGGGAGCCTGGTGGGCTTCTGTCTATGGGGTCACAACTGAAGTGACTTAGCAGTAGCAGCATATAGTATACTATATGAAAGTGAAAGTCGCTCATTTGTGTCTGATTCTTTGTGACCCCCATGGACTATACAGTCCATGGAATTCTCCAGGCCAGAATCTTGAAGTGGATAACCGTTACCTTCTCCAGGGGATCTTCCCAACCCAGGGATTGAACAAGGTCTCCTGCATTGCAGGCAGATTCTTTACCATCTGAGCCACAAGGGAAGCCCAACAATACTGGAGTGGGTAGCCTATCCCTTCTGCAACAGATCTTCCCAACCCAGTAATCGAACTGGGATCTCCTGCATTGCAGGTGAATTCTTCACCAGCTGAGCTACCAGGGAAGCCCCAGTATTCTATATACCTATAGTATATTTATACTAGAGATTGTGTAGTCAAATATATGTACTCTTATTTTTGTTTTGCTATATTCTACATATGTTTCAGTATTCTTACACTCTATATAAACTATAGCCTATGGCACGGAGTAGTCCTTATAAATATTTTAGCAGCAAGATGAGGTTCTTATCTAACTTTGTTACAAAGTTCATATCTACAGTCAATACGAAAATAAGTATTCCTAAAGTGTATTAAAGAAAAAAAAAAAACCTCTTTGGAAGTTTAAAATTAAAAACTTTACAATGTTTTAAAGTAATGCAAACAACTTTTCCTGTGTGAAAATTGGAGTAATACACAAAATAACAAGGGCTTTGGTCAGAAATCACATAAAAATTGATTTGGAGAACAAAGTGAAGGAGAGTAGTTGCTGTCACTTAACCTCTCAACTAACCTTAAACCAAGGGCTAGAGCCTTGAAAATGCCTCTGCCTAACTTCTTATTGAAATCCAATGGCTTTATTTATATTATGCTTGCAAGTGATGCATGTGAACACACACACACCACTTTTTCCCACCATAAAAATTCCCACCAAATTTTTCCCAATTTTGTCACATATTTTAAAATTGTATTGCTACAGAGAGTAGCATGCCATGAAAATTTCATAAACCTTTGTATTTTGTGCTCTTATTAGTTAAGCACCAGAGTTTTTTTTTTAAATTAAATCCTAAAACAACTAGGAAAACAGGTTTAACCACCTAGTATATTTTGACTCATTTTCTTAATGCAATAATATACACCATTATGAAAATGAACCAAATACAGTGAGGGGGGTCTTATATTACTAGTTTTACATATATATATATATATATATATATATGTAAGCCACTTATTATTTCTGAATGATAATATTATCCTGGACAAAGAAACTGTATTGGAGTTAATATAATGCTGATGTAGTTAAATCCACATTTATTTTGTTTCTCTTTTCAGATACAACACAGAATCTAGAAGCAAGTTTTTGCTCAGGGTACCTTACACATATACCTCCTGAGATCTCTTTCTGCAAAGATCTCTTTTTGATTCGCCAGTACCACCCCCTATTCTCTTTTTAATTCAGTCCAGGATTATTGAAGCCTTCTCCATACTTGTGGTTTAGCAGGAATAAAAGGAAGAATTATTTTTTAATTAGCTGTTTTTTTTACTCCTTAGAAAATTAGAGTTAAAAATTCCCTTATTTTATACACAAGGAAAAAATACAGAAAATTTCATCAAAATGACCCAACCAGAGCTCACTTTTCCTCTCTGCATCCAATCCCTGTTTCATAACACCTTGCTTGTGTGTGTGTTTGCTCAGTCATTCAGTCGTGTCCGACTCTTTGCGACCCCATGAACTGTAGCCCACCAGGCTCCTCTTCCCATGGGATTTCCCAGGCAAGAAAACTGGAGGTTTTCTTCAATAAGGTTGCCATTTCCTTCTCCAGGGAATCTTCCCAACCCAGGGACTGAACCAGCATCTCCTGAAGCTCCTGCATTTGCAGATGGTTTCTTTACCACTAGCCACCTGGGAAGCCCCACAATGCCTTGCTGTTTGTCTTTAAATATAGCATGTTTTCCCAGCCTCTGCTTCATTCTAAAGCTTAATAAAAGCCCATGAAATCAATATACCTAGAAATTCACTTTCCTTCTTTTATTTCAGATCATACATAATTGTAAACAAATCATCAACTGATTTTCTCATCAGTAAAACTGGAGTATTGATACTTGCTTTAGTCCCTCATTGTGTAAGAGATGATGTACAAAATTTATCACCACAGGGCTTCCCTCATGATCCCATGGTTAAGAATTCACCTGCCAATTCAGGAGACACAGGTTCAAACCCTGATCTGGGATGATCCCACATGCCATGAAGCAACTAAGCCCAGGAGTTGCAACTACTGAGCCTGCACACTGCAACTATTGAAGCCCACACGCCTAAAGCCTGTGCTCCGCAACAAGGGAAGCCAGAGCGGTGAGAAGGCCACGCACTGCAACTAGAGAGTAGACCCTGCTCACCGCAACTAGAGAAAGCCGTCGAACAGCAACGAAGACCCAGCACAGCCATAAATAAATGAATAAATCTTTTTAAAAAGTCATCACCACAATTGTAACCATAACATGAACAGTATAAGAAAAAGCCGTATGTTACATTCCTGGCCCCCTCTATGAAATTAAGCCTATGTAAATTTGAGTGTTCCATCTTGGTTTGGAATACATGAACTAGGATACACTATCCATAAACATGCTACTATTTGGGAAATTGAGTACATGGGATGTACATAATTTATTGAAGGTCTCCTGGAAGGCTCTATACATTATATCCATCACATCAACCTCTGATAAGTTCATCTGTCACCAGTGAGCAGCTGTGTCACATCATGTTCGGGTGTGAGTTATTCTCATCTTTGATGCTGGACTACTGCAGAGTCTTGTGAGATAAACCCGCTGTCCTCACATCTCCATGAATTTCTGTCAAAGAAACTACAAAGCACTTTTACACCATTCAGTCCATGTTCCACTGCCTTTTTTTCCTTCCCTTCCTAACAAAGAAAGAAAAAAAAATGAGTAAAATCAGATAGAAATGCAGATCCGGCAAGACTATATTATCAGAATGATGTGAAACTGTTGTGTTCGATGTAACTATCAAGGATTATAAAGTTGATGATTATAATCATGTGAAAGAAAAATGATTTTTTTCCAACACTAATGCAACATTAACATCCTTACCAGGTCCATCACTACAAAGTTACAAATGAGTTCATTTATTTATTTTTTTCCCTAAGGATCATGTTTCCTGAGAAAATAAGTTGTATTTCTAGGCTACATTTCTAAATGGGTACTGTATGGTATCTACTTAGGCAGAGTTAGACATTAACACATAAAACAACCACAAGAATTCAACTCAAAAATGAGGGACAGCTGTACCAAACTTTATAACCAAAGGACCTGGTCAAAGACTCAGACATGAAAAAAATTCACAGCAACTGGGCTTGACTTCCTTTGTCCTCTCAGACCTCAAAGTTTCCCATGTAAGGGCTAATCCTCTATAGACCTAACACAGTGATGGTTTCATTGAAAAGGGCATTTGATAGATACTCATCTTCAAGCCAGAGACAGCCAACCATCTCACTGGTTTCAACCATTTCACTATTTCAGTCCAAAGCCAAACAATCTAACCTTCAATTGAAAGTAACAGAAGTTTAGAATAGCTTTTGACCTGCAAGCAAGTTTTGCTATTGATACTTTTATGAGATATACTTACATAGTGTTGTCAGAAGCATCTAGTAGTCTATGAGATAGTGCATTTGAATGACTATTTCACTTCAGCTGCCCTTCCCAGGTTTTAGCACTTATTTCCTTGCTGATCATCAGTGACTCAGCTTACTGAAAGTGAAATTATCCGAAAAGGAAGTTTGAGAAACAAAGACATGCCCTAACAATATTCACAGGCCAAAATTCCAGCTAGTACAGAAATCTCACATTCATCTGTTTAATTATCAACACACATGAAAAAAAGGAGAAGGGGTCTCTTCTAGATTTCTCAGCTGTGACAAAATTCCTAGACTTCACCATCGGTTCACAGCTGCAATATTTCTTAAGTGAAGTCTTCTCTCTCTTCCTAGTGTTCTCTAGGTGTAGGCATGCAGTATTTCTGTCTTCCCCTCTCAAAATTATCATTTCCTTGCAGATGAACCCATAGCCAGAGCTGGGGTCTCTGTAGTCTGGAAGTGTAACATTGTCTGCAATAGAGAATGTAACCATCTACGCAGAAAGGAATGATTTACTTTTGTTTGCCTTTCCCCCAGTATGAGGCTTGGAATTTCACTTCTATTATCACTATCCACAAGTAGTTTGAACTTAATGTAAGTTTTCATCTCTGCATGACATGTTTCAAATGCTATTTCTGGGCTACTGAAAAATATTAATATATTTCCTATGACAGTGTGACTTGTTTTTCAGCAAATGAGTTAAGCTGCTAAGATCCCTGGAGGGTGTAGTGGAAGGAGTACTGGGTGAAAGAAAGGCAAAATGTGGAGTGTTGTGTTGTGGGGAAACACAACACAAATATCAGTGTTGCGGAGAAAAGGCAGTGAGCCCTGTGAGCAAAAGACATGGACAGTCTCCACACTCACTGCTAACCTTTCAAATTCAGACACACACCCTCAGCTAAAGATTCATTAAGATGTGAAGCTTCTTTTTTGAAAAGAACATAACCTTATTGAAGGCTAGTGGGATTCATCCTATTTGGATGTAAGTGGTTTTATCAAAACTAGATGCTGGGAGAATTTTGAAGTTTGAGTCATTCAAAGGGAGGCAGGCCCATGTGAGTGATCCTTGGCAGAAAGAGAACAAAGAAACTGGAGAAGAGAACTTATTGACTTGGCAATTTTGCCCGCTGTTGGCAGTACTTTCCCTTGGATCAGAAGCCTATAGCAAAAAGAACACAATCTATTTTAGAAAGGAAACAGAAGATGATTTTATCACTTAAACAATAAAAACAACAACAAAGCCACAAAAGAAACACACTGCATCGGTAGCTTCCCCAAACCAGACACTAGCTTTTACTGTACCAGATGTTACTGTTTGATTTCTTTCTAAGTTTAGGTTGACCCCTCTCCACTTCCCTTTGAAAAATGCTTTTCTGATTATGTTTGTGGTGGATGTGCCAGTCTTGGGACACTGAGAGTCTATGGAAAGGCATGACCACTGAGCTAATGCTGGCCAAGCTTGGTAGTGGACCTTATCACATATAAAAAGAAAACGATTCAGACACTGACTAAAGGCCCAAGCAACTGGAACACTCTCCAGTATTTTCCAATCTGGACACAGAACAAAGGAAGCTTTCTTCTCTCTAACAGCAAAACTGTAAAAACGCGAGCCCTAGGGATGCGATGATTGTAACCTTCACCTCTGAGCCACATGCACAAAGAAAGAAGCAGGGAGCAAGAGAGGAAGAGAGGGGGTCTGGGAGGGTTTGGGCATATACTTCATAACCCTGGTGTTTTCCTAAGACCCAGCTCAATACTCCCTTTTCTACCCTTGGTTATGTGTGTCAGTAATTTCATCGTCTTACTCACTTTGAATCGAAGTTCTTTCTTCATTTACAAACATACAAGGACCATCTCATTTACTCCTCACAACATCAAGCCCCAATTTTACCAATGAATAAAATGACTACTTAAGAAGGGAAAATAGTTAAACAACTTTCCTCAAGGTCATGCAGCTAGTAAGTTGTGGCCCACGTTCAACTTTCAGGCCCCTAGCTCTTAATTGCTAGGTTTGTCAACCAGATCCTTAACTATCCTAGGCTTTGTTCTTTAACGTCAATTTTACTGGTCTTTTTTTCTTTTTTAATCTCAAGAGTATCAAATAGCAAAGAAAATAACTTTGATTATTGCAAAATGCCATAAGCAAAAGTACTTTTTTCCCTGGTCCAACTGCTTGATACTGTTGGGGGCTATCTGGCTTAAAACTGAATCTATTCTACTTTAAATTGGGCTTGTGAAATTATTTACTGATTCTACCATGCTTATCTTGCTTGTCTGTTCAATATGAGGCTTTATCTATTTATGCATGACAATAAAAACATCACAGATGATAAATGATGGCAACATTCATTTAGATTTTTTTTTTTCCATTTAGATTTTAAATCAGAGACAGTGCAGACTTAAGTCAGGGCACACACAACTTTACATCTCTGTACTCAACATAAAAAGATGCAAGCAATAGGAAAGCATTAGAATTAATACCCTAGAACAGTGGTCCCCAACCTTTTAGATACCGGGATTGGTTTCATGGAACAATATTTTTCCATGGTGGAAGGAGGGATGGCTTGAGGATGATTCAAGCACACTACATTTATTGTGTATTTTATTTCTATTATTACATCAGCTTCACCTCAGATCATCAGGGATTAGATCTCAGAGGTTGGAGACCCCTGCTCTAGAAAATAAATGACAGCTTTCCTAATTCCCAGGGGTAGAAAAAGGAATACTGCCTTGTTTCAAAAAGAATATAAAAATTCCTTACATACTATTGTTCAGTTCAGTTCAGTTCAGTCACTCAGTCGTGTCCAACTCTTTGCGACCCCATGAATCACAGCACGCCAGGCCTCCCTGTCCATCACCAGCTCCTGGAGTTCACTCAAACCCATGTCCATCGAGTCGGTAATGCCATCCAGCCATCTCATTCTCTGTCGTCCCCGTCTCCTCCCACCCCGAATCCCTCCCAGCATCAGACTCTTTTCCAGAGAGTCAACTCGTCGCATGAGGTAGCCAAAGTATTGGAGTTTCAGCACTATTGTTACTGACATGTAAAAGATAAGACAAATATCTGACAAATGTGTAAACTATGAAAGTAAAATACTGTTTCATATTTGTTCAGCCTGATACTACTCATGCAGAAAGGGTTAATTTTTCACTAGAGCATTAGCAATCAATTTAGAATACTGAAATTACTTTTTCATTACACCTAGGGAAATAGAATGCAGTTATTAATATCTTATGTGCAAGTCTCTGATGGAAACAGAAATTACATATGAATTGCCTGAGCCATGTACATATTTCAATCATGGTGCGCAAATAGTTCATCATATTCTCTTGCAAAGAAACAGAAAAGTAACGTTGTATCCATAATGACTAAACAGATCAAATGTGAGCTAAATTTTATCAAAAATTTTAGGGTATTTCTGTTCAAACAATAAATACTGATTAGGAGCAACGTCTGTATATAAGAGAAATCAGTTGACCCAAATAAATGAAAGAAGCAAGGCTAAGCATCATCCCCAATTGTTACAGAAAATAATAGTCCTTTTGTGTCTACACATCTCTTGCCTGTAAACCTCAAGATTGTGTAATGAAACCCTCTTGTACTTTCTCAGCTAGGAACAAGTTAAAACTGTCCTCAGATAGCATGACATGGTTTCCAGAGAGGATATCCAGTGCCCTGGGCTCTTCTGGAAAGCTGATAACTTTTCAATGCAGACAGTAGGGAAGCTCGCCCAGTCTGCTTTCTCTGTGGATTTCATACAGAGATGCTGCCAGGTTGGATAGTGATACCCAGAGTAGCAAAGTAGGACACTATTCTTTCTAGAGAAACTACAATTAGATGAAAACTCTTCTGCATGCAAATTTTATTGGCTCCTTTATTTATCTACACATTTTTAAACAAATAACAGGTAATAGGTGCATTAGGTTGTCCATGCTATCAACTGCTACTACCTGGAAAAATTAGATTTTCTTCCATCCATTAATTCAAATCTGGGAACATGCGAGATAAGGCAAATCTCATTTATTTCTATGTGACCCCTACCTGAGAAGTCTATGATGTAACTCATGGTAGGAAAGCCCCAGAAGCCACCAATTAGTTGCAGAAAGATGGTGTCCATCTGGGCAAGCATACTCTTCATAACACACAGCCAGCTTTTCCATCCAAAAAATATAAATATGCTCTTGGTCAAAAATAAGAGTATCTGAGTTTTAGAAACTTATTAGCTTTTGATGAAGCTACTCATTTGTGTTTCCTGACAAAATCCCAATTGTGAAAATACACATTCAAGAGATATTAAGAGACAGCTATTCAACTGTTTTTCAAGATCAGTTCAGTTCAGTTGCTCAGTCGGGTCCAACTCTTTGTGACCCCATGGACAGCAGCACGCCAGGCCTCCCTATCCATCACCAACTCCTGGAGTTTACTCAGACTCATGTCCATTGAGTCAGTGATGCCATTCAACCATCTCATCCTCTGTTGTCCCCTTCTCCTGCTGCCTTCAATCTTTCCCAGCATCAGGGTCTTTTCCAATGAGTCAGCTCTTCATATCAGGTGGCCAAAGTATTGGAGTTACAGCTTCAACATCAGTCCTTCCAATGAACACCCAGGACTGATCTCCTTTAGGATGGAATGGTTAGATCTCCTTGCAGTCCAAGATACTCTCAAGAGTCTTCTCCAACACCACAGTTCAAAAGCGTCAATTCTTTGGCACTCAGCTTTCTTTATAGTTCAACTCTCACATCCATACATGACCACTGGAAAAACCATAGCCTTGACTAGACGGACCTTTGTTGGCTGAGAAATGTCTCTGCTTTTTAATATGCTGCCTAGGTTGGTCATAACTTTTCTTCCAAGGAGCAAGCATCTTTTAATTTCATGGCTGCAGTCACCATCTGCAGTGATTTGGGTGACCAAAAAAATAAAGTCTGCAGTGATTCTCAAATTCTGTATTTTCTGTGAAAATATACATATACACACTCACTGGGAGTCATATTAAAAATGTATATTTCTGAGGTTCCAGCAATGCTGATGATAAGACTGAAGTCCTTGTTCAACAGATATCACAAAAGATGGTGAAGATAACATTCTGAGAAGCACTGCTAGGATCCTTAGGCTTCATTCATTTACTAAATCATATCAGAGAATCTACATCTGAACTAATTACTGTAATTTACCACAGAAGTGGCTTCACAGAATTGTAATTCATTTTTCTTTTCTGATTTTTCTTAGAGGTTATTATGTGAAGTGACTGCATAAAGAACCATTTTACCTTCTGTGAAGCTCAGATTGACAACATTATTCATGTTTTATTCAATGTTCGTTTTATAATGAGCAGTATATTTCTCACAGCACTTAGTGTAAAGAAAATGAATTTTTCTCCAAACAATCTGCTACTGAGGGTTGTACTTTATCATAACAATATTTACTTGGCTTCCTGAAAACGTTAGGAGAAACTTTGTTCTGAACCATCATAACTGTCATCGACCCTTTACCCTGTCTTTAATACTGTTTGTTTGCCAGACTTCCCTGGTGGTCCGGTGGTTAAGATTTTGCACTTTCAACACAAGAAGTGTGGATTCAACCCGGTCAGGGCACTAAGATCCCACATGCTGTGCAGCGCAATCCAAAGAAATAAATCTAAAAAAATACTGTTTGTTTCTCTTTAATCATAATCCTTTTGGATGTAATCATGTGAGTAATAATAACTAAAATGGCAAAGGCAGATGTCATATTGTAATGAATGTCCATTCACCAGGGCTAGAAGTTTCAAGCAAGTTTGTTGACCTACTTTATTATCTAAATATTCAAAACCACAAATTGAAGTGGTACAAACACAAAGTCAAGACAGCTTACCAAGGTACGTCAATATGTTTAATATGTTTATAGACTTAGTTCCATTAGCTCTGATAATGGCCTTTGTTATGTTTTCCTGCTAGGACCCCAGTAATATGATTACTAGCCCTAGTAGCGAGTAGATGAGTTATATTTAACAATGCTTCTCATCTCCTTCTGTGTAGATGGGATTTTATATCCCAATTTGTATTTTATTCAATCCAAGGGGCATGACAAATTTGCACCATTCACCCAGATTCTGTCAGTCCTGTAACGTGTCTTCCTATGCCAAAACCTTTCAAACACTATTGCCAGATTATACTTCCTGGGGACTAATTCCAGTAATACTCACAGTATTTAGCCTGGCATTGAAGGCCTTCTGTACTCTTGATACAACTTGGCTTTCGATTTTCCACTCTTCCTCCTATAAGCATTCTCATCTAGCCAAATTCATTTTTTACTCTATTCTCCCTTGTTTTTCCAGTCCCAGGTAGAAGGCCATTTAGTTGGTCTTTCAACACTTCAGTTATACTTATTCTTAAAGCCATCAAAAATCCTTGCAGGAGAAGTCATTTCTTTTCCCTCTATAACTCTCAGAGCACCTTTTATATTTTTCCTTACCACAGGTATGTTTCATTAGCATCGTTAGGGTGTAAATCTTATTCCCCCTGCCAGACAGAAACCAGGATGTGTTATAACCATAAGACAATCCAATATATTCTATATTACACAGTGGGCAGACACTCCACCATTTGTAGAATGAATTGAACAAATTGTCTCATGTTCAGGAAACTGCTCACTGTGTGTATTTGTCTCGGCAACACCGCATACACCAAAGATGCAAAGCAACCTGAGGAACACTGTGCAAACACAGGCTTCATGCAAACAGGGCACGCATGTGACCGTGTTCCTTGGGGGAAGGCAAGTGGAATCAGGGTCAGCAGCAGGTATACTAGTCTCCCTCAACCCATCACTCTTTTAGGGAGCCCACAGCCATCTCACAGGGCCAGACAGCCGACTCTGAAAGACAGGCACCTCCCTGATGTGTCCTGCTGAGAACCTTAAGTGCACTGTATGCTATGGCAGACCTGTGTCTCTAGCCATAGCTTGCCAGCTCAGTCTAGGTGGGAGATAAGTACTAGGCTTCATCACAAGCCTTAATACTGCAGATGTAAGACATAGGAAGCTGGCAGCAGGGTTCATCATGTCAGGAATCTGCTGAGAAGAGCACTAGCCCTGCCCCGGCATGACGGGGGAGCTGTGGTCTAAGCCTAGCGGCTGTGCCTGGTTTCCATGGTGTTGGCAGGAGGCAGTTCTTTTAACAAAGAAGCTTGTAGGAGGATTGGTTTTACACAAATTCACTCTTATCTTTCATATATAGTCATAGTTCTGAGACAATCTGAATTTTATTTGTTATATAAAATGCATATATTAGGGCTTCCCTGGTGGCTCACTGGTAAAGAATCCATCTGCCAATGCAGGAGATACGAGTTCAACCCCTGGTCTGGGAAGATCCCACATGACACGGAGCAACTAAGCCCATGTCCCACAATTATTGAGCCCATGCTCTAGAGCCCAGACGCTGCAATTACTGAGCCCAGGTGCCGCAATTACTGAGCCCAGGTGCCGCAATTACTGAAACCTGAAAGCCCTTAGAGTCTTTGCTCCACAGCAAGAAGCCTGCACACCACAATTAGAGAACAGCTCCTGCTCTCTGCAACTAGAGAAAAACTTGCACAGCAATGAAGACCCAGCACAGCCAAAATATAAAATAAATAAATTTTAAAATGTGTATATTAGACTTCAGATGCCCCCAACCGTTTTGGCACCAGGGACTGGATTTGTGGAAGACAATTTGTCCATGGACTGAGGATGGGGGATGGTTTGGGGATGATTCAAGCACATTTCATTTATTGTGCCCTCTATTTTTAATCTAATACCACCACAAATCTGACGGGAAGTACCAGTCTGCAGCCTGGAGGTTGGGGACTCTGTATTAAAGGACAGACCCAAGACTTGTACTATGTGAGCCACTCCCAGAACTTGATGTGTGCGTGTGAAACCCCAGCTGGTGGGGATGAATCCCTTCACTGGAGTAAAACTGATCAACATGCTAAATCAGCAGAAATCCCAGCTTGGGTTGGTGCCTCAAGTGTTCTGGTGACCCCACTTCCAAAAACACACAGTGGACCTTTTAAAAGATCTTCCTCAGGAATCAAATGAAGGGGTGGTCTCTCAGGTATTTTCACAACACAGAGAAATAATAGCATTCATCTCCTAGGAGATATCAAGACTTGTAATTACAAAGGATTCTGTTTTATCATTGCTCTGAAGTCTGGAGAAGCATGCTTCTGGTTGTCATCAATTTTAAAGGGCTAAAGACCCAAAAAACCACCATTTGAGTCAACCACCTATCTACATCAGTTCAGTTCAGTTCAGTTCAGTCGCTCAGTCGTGTCCGACTCTCCGCGACCCCATGAATCACAGCACGCCAGGCCTCCCTGTCCATCACCAACTCCCGGAGTTCACTCAAACTCATGTCCATCGAGTCGGTGATGCCATCCAGCCATCTCATTCTCCGTCGTCCCCTTCTCCTCCCGCCCCCAACCTTTCCCTATCTACATACCGGCCCCAAAAAGACATAGAGCATGATTACTAACCCAGTCGCTCAAGGAGAAAGCCTGTGGTCCTCAGAAACTATGGCCAAATTCATACCTTTATCAAATTTCCTTCTCAAAAAGCAAGAATGAAAGCAAGAAAGACATAGGAAAGACTTTTTCTGTTAGTAGCCAGGAAGCGTGGTCAGAGCAGCTACCATCTCCTAGTCACCGAGAGGCAAGAAGGACCTATTTGCAGGACATGAAGAGACATGGATGACAGATGAGACTTGCGGACGTGGTAGAGGGGAGAGGGAAGCTGAGATGGATTGAGAGAGAAGCCCTGACACATACACATTACTACATGTGAAATAGACAGCTAGTGGGAAGCTGGTGCACAGCACAGGGAGCTCAGCTTGGTGCTCTATGATGACCGAGAGAGGTGGAAATGGGGACATATATACAGACATTTTATATACACACACATATATATTATACATGTATACACACATCAGTTCAGTTCAGTTGCTCAGTTGTGTCCGACTCTTTGCCACCCCATGGACTGCAGCATGCCAGGCTTCCCTGTCCATCACCAAATCCCAGAGCTTCCTCAAACTCACATCCATCAAGTTGGTGATGACATCCAACCATCTCATTCTCTGTCATCCCCTTCTCCTCCTGCCTTCAGTCTTTCCCAGCATCAGGGTCTTTTCCAATGAGTCAGCTCTTCACATCAGGTAGACAAAGTATTGGAGCTTCGGTTTCAGCATCAGTCTTTCCAATGAATATTCAGAATTTATTTCCTTTAGGATTGACTGGTTCTGATCTCTTTGCAGTCCAAGGGACTCTCAAGAGTCTTCTCCAACGCCACAGTTCAAGGACTCAATTCTTCAGCGCTCAGCTTTCTTTACAGCCCAACTCTCACATTCATACATGACCACTGGAAAAACCATAGCTTTGACTAGATGGACATTTTGTCAGCAAAGTAACATCTCTGCTTTTTAATATGCTATCTAGGTTGGTCAGAGCTTTTCCTTTCAAGGAGCAAGCATCTTTTAATTTCACAGTTGTAGTCACCATATGCAGTGATTTGGAAGCCCCCAAAAAAAAGTCTCTCATTGTTTCCATTGTTTCCCCATCTATTTGCCATGAAGTGATGGGACCAGATGTCATAATCTTAGTTTTCTGAATGCTGAGAAAACTGCTTTTTTATGCTCCTCTTTCACGTTCATCAAGAGGCTCCTCAGTTTCTCTTTGCTTTCTGCCACAAGGGTGATGTCATCTGGATATCTGAGGTTATTATTTCTCCCTGAAATCTTGATTCCAGCTTGTGCTTTATCCAGAACAGCATTTTGCATGATGTACTCAGTATATAAATTAAATAACCTGAGTGAAAACATACAACCCTGACATATTCCTTTCCCAATTTGGAACCAGTCTGTTGTTCCATGTCCAGTTCTAACTGTTGCTTCTTGGTCTGCACACAGATTTCTCAGTTGGCAGGTCAGGTGGTCTGTTATTCCCATTTCTTGAAGAATTTTACACAGTTTGTTATGATCCACACAGTCAAAGGGGTTAGCATAGTCAATACAGCAGAAGTAGATGTTTTTGTGGAATTCTCTTGCTTTTTCTATGATCCAGAGGATGTTGACAATTTGATCTCTGATTCCTCTGCATTTTCTAAATCCAGCTTGAACATCTGAAAGTTCTCAGTTCACGTAATTTGGTTCACTTGGAGAATTTTGAGCATTACTTTGCTAGCGTGTGAGATGAGTGCAATTGTGCAATAGTTTGAACATTCTTTGGCATTACGTTTCTTTGGAATTGGAATGAAAACTGTCCTTTTCCAGTCCTGTGGCCACTGCTGAGTTTTCCAAATTTGCCAGCATATTGAGTGCAGCATTTTCACAGCATTATCTTTTAAGATTTGAAATAGCTCAGCTAGAATTCCATAGCGTCCACTAGCTTTGTTCATATTAATGCTTCCTATGGCTCACTTGACAAGGATAATCAAGATGGCGTGATCACTCACTTGGAGCCAGACATCTTGGAATGTGAAGTCAAGTGGACCTTAGAGAGCATCACTACAAACAAAGCTAGTGGAGGTGATGGAATTCCAGTTGAGCTCTTTCAAAACCTGAAAGATGATGCTGTGACAGTGCTGCACTCAACATGCCAGCAAATTTGGAAAACTCAGCAGTGGCCACAGGACTGGAAAAGGTCAGTCTTCTTTCCAATCCCAAAGAAAGGCAATGCCAAAGAATGCTCAAACTACCGCACAATTGCACTCATCTCACACGCTAGTAAAGTCATGCTCAAAATTCTCCAAGCCAGGCTTCAGCAACATGCGAACTGTGAACTTCCAGATGTTCAAGCAGGTTTTAGAAAAGGCAGAGGAACCAGAGATCAAATTGCCAACATCCGCTGGATCATGGAGAAAGCAAGAGAGTTCCAGAAAAACATCTATTTCTGCTTCATTGACTATGCCAAAGCCTTTGACTGTGTGGATCACAATAAACTGTGGAAAATTCTGAAAGAGATGGGAATACCAGACCACCTGACCTGCCTCTTGAGAAACCTGTATGCAGGTCAGGAAGCAACAGTCAGAACTGGACATGGAACAACAGATTGGTTCCAAATAGGAAAAGGAGTACGTCAAGGCTGTACATTGTCACCCTGCTTATTTAACTTCTATGCAGAGTACATCATGAGGAACGCTGGGCTGGAAGAAGCACAAGCTGGAATCAAGATTGCCTGGAGAAATATCAGTAACCTCAGATATGCAGATGACACCACCCTTATGGAAGAAAGTGAAGAGGAACTCAAAAGCCTCTTGATGAAAGTGAAAGAGGAGAGTGAAAGGGTTGGCTTGAAGCTCAACATTCAGAAAACGAAGATTATGGCATCTGGTCCCATCACTTCATGGGAAATAGATGGGGAAACAGTGGAAACAGTGTCAGATTTATTTTCTGGGGCTCCAAAATCACTATGGATGTTGACTGCAGCCACGAAATTAAAAGACACTTACTCCTTGGAAGGAAAGTTATGACCAACCTAGATAGCATATTAAAAAGCAGAGACATTACTTTGCCAACCAAGGTCCGTCTAGTCAAGGCTATGGTTTTTCCAGTGGTCATTTATGGATGTGAGAGTTGGACTGTGAAGAAAGCTGACTGCCGAAGAATTGATGCTTTTGAATTGTGGTGCTGTCGAAGACTCTTGAGAGTCCCTTGGACTGCAAGGAGATCCAACCAGTCCATCCTAAAGGAGATCAATCCTGGGTGTTCATTGGAAGGACTGATGCTAAAGCTGAAACTGCAATACTTTGGCCACCTCATGCAAAGAGTTGACACACTGGAAAAGACTCTGATGCTGGGAGGGATTGGGGGCGGGAGGAGAAGGGAACGACAGAGAATGAGATGGCTGGATGGCATCACCGACTCGATGGACATGAGTTTGAGTGGACTCTGGGAGTTGGTGATGGACAGGGAGGCCTGGCTTACCGTGATTCATGGGGTTGCAAAGAGTCGGACACGACTGAGTGACTGAACTGAACTGAACTGAAGGCCCACTTGACTTCACATTCCAGGATGTCTGGCTCTACACACATATGCACATATATACACACATATATATACATTCACACACACACACATATATGCACATACATATATATACACACAGGGGCTTTCCTAGTGGCTCAGATATTAAACGGAGAAGGCAATGGCACCCCACTTCAGTACTCTTGCCTGGAAAATCCCATGGACGGAGGAGCCTGCTGGGCTGTAGTCCATGGGGTCACTAAGAGTCGGACACGACTGAGCGACTTCACTTTCACTTTTCACTTTCATGCATTAGAGAAGGAAATGGCAACCCACCTCAGTGTTCTTGCCTGGAGAATCCCAGGGACGGGGCAGCCTGATGGGCTGCCGTCTATGGGGTCGCACAGGGTCGGACACGACTGAAGCGACATAGCAGCAGCAGCAGCAGATAGTAAAGAATTTGCCTGTACTGTAGGAGACCTGGGTTCGATCCCAGATGTGGAAGATTCCTTAGAAAAAGGAATGGCTACCTACTCCAATAGTCTTGCCTGGAGAATTCCATGGATATGAAGAGCCTGGCAGGCCACAGTCCATGAGCTCACAAAGAGTCAGACATGACTGAGCGACTAAGACTTTCTACTTCTGTATTTCTAAACACACTGAAAGTGGATTCTTTATCACTGAGCCACCAGGGAAGCCCCATTTCCACACACAGACACACACACACACATACACATATACACATATAGCTGATTCACATTGTTGAACAGCAGAAACTAACACAACGTTGTAAAACAATTCTCCTCCAATTAAAAAAAAAAAACTTAAAAAGGGTTGATGTAACAAAGAGCTGTATGGAAAAAAAAAAGGATAAATTTGACTAATGTATGCAGGTTTAGGTGTCACGTGGGGGGAAACTATCAGAATCTCTAAGTCCAGAAGTCCAGAGAGAGGCAAAGACATCATTCCAACTTCCTCTGAGCAGGATTACTGGACACAGTGCATCAGAGGTTGAGGCAAGGAATAAGGAGAGGAGCCAGCACTCAGGCACAATTTCTCCAGCAACTGCAGGAGAGAGAGAGGAGAGGGAAAGAGTAAGGACAGAGGTCAGCGCTCAGATACACCCCAGCTCCTTGGATGATGGGCTGAAGTGTGTGAGCACAAGACAGAGGAGATCGCAGAGCGCATAAAGCCTGGCATCTCCGCATGGCCAGCATCTCCACCCAGGGACCACTGGCCCCACACGAAACTGTGATTTGCCTTAGTCTCGCAGAAGACTTAGAAACGGAATGTGATTTTTCAAAAGTCACTGAAAATTTTTCAAAAATTTTAGAAGTTTGCTATTTTGGCAAAGTCCCTACAACTGAAAAAAAAAAAAATTAGTTCTTATTTAGGCTTTCTGTTGTTCAGTTTCTAAGTCATGCCTGACTCCTTGCAACCCCATGGACCACAGCACGCCAGGCCTCCCTGTCCCCCACCATTCCCCAGAGACTGCCCAAGCCCACATCCATTTAGGCTGCTGCTGATGATACTGCTAAGTCACTTCAGTCGTGTCCGACTCTGTGCAACCCCATAGATGGCAGCCCACCAGGCTCACCCGTCCCTGGGATTCTTTAGGCAAGAACACTGGAGTGGGTTGCCATTTCCTTCTCCAATGAATGAAAGTGAAAAGTGAAAGTGTAGTCGCTCAGTCATGTCCAACTCTTAGCGATCCCATGGACTGCAGCCTACCAGGCTCCTCTGCCCATGGGATTTTCCAGGCATGAGTACCAGAGTGGGGTGCCATCGCCTTCTCCAGTTTCAAATAAATAATATTCAAATAAATATTCAACAGAACTTGAATGTTTATAATGTTCTCAATGATGGCCATGAAACTGTTTGAAAAAGGAAATAATGTGGGAATTTTTATTAATGAAAAATATATATTAAAATGAACAATGTTTCTCAACAGAACTATTGACTCATTCCTTTTTTATTCATGGTTAAGAGGTGTCAAATATTGCTAAATAGAGTCCTCAGGAATTTCTAACTTTGTGCACTTAACAAATGGCATTTCTAGTACTACACTGAATACTGTACCATTTTCCCAATATGTACTTCCTGCAAAATTATACAGCTTGACTACAGGAGGATACAAATTCATAATTAAGGTAACCCATGTCCCTGGGTTGATCATAATATATTTTCTGCTTTTAAGCAAAAGATAAAAGTTCTCATTTTCTTGGTTTACCAAGCTTTCTTAGTAAAATTTCTCTTTAAAAATTTAAGTACTTAGTACTTTGAAACACACTGAATATTACCTTTCCCTGTAAACTGGCAGTATTCTAATTAAAGCAGGAAGGGAGTTAGATTTTCCTTTAATTGATTCGCCAGATTATTCAGTTCAGTTCGGTTCAGTCACTCAGTCATGTCAGACTCTTTGCGACCCCATTAACTGAAGCATGCCAGGCCTCCCTGTCCATCACCAATTCCCAGAGTCCACCCAAACCCATGTCCGTCAAGTCGATGATGCCATTCAACCATCTCATCCTCTGTCATCCCCTTCTCCTCCTGCCCCCAATCCCTCCCAGCATCAGGGTCTTTTCCAATGCATCTACTCTTCGCATGAGGTGGCCAAAGTATTGGAGTTTCAGCATCAGCATCAGTCCTTCCAATGAACACCCAGGACTGATCTCCTCCAGATTATTAGGACTTTTTTAAAAAATCTATTTCCTAAAAACTGTCACTGATTCAAAGTATTCTGGCATTTCACTTACACATTTTTTAAATATGTAAATTTTTACTGAAGTACTTTTTAGTGAGTATAAGGCAGAAACTTATCTACTACTCTCTATTTTGTCAGAACTGCTAGGCTAAATCTTTTTCTGGTCTTTAACAAATGGGGCATTTGCAACTATATAAATTCAAATTCTCCATGCAGTTTTCTCAGGAACTGGAACATCCACTATGAATAATTTATTTGCCTTCACCAAGATAATACTTTATGAAAAATCAGCTTTTAACCTCTGGAAAAATAATCAGATTTTGATATTTCCTTTTAAAAATTTAAATGTATCCATAGGTATCTTAAATTTCTAAAACACTTGAATAGTATGCCCTCTTATGCCACACTGGGCTTCCCAGGTAGCACCAGTGATGAAGAATCTGCCTGCCAATGCAGAAGATGCAAGAGACACAGGTTTGATCCCTGGGTCAGGAAGATTCCCTGGAAAAGGAAGTGGCAACCCGCTCCACTATTCTTGCCTGGAAAATTCCATAAAGAGAGAGCTTGGTGGACTACAGTCCATGGGGTCACGAAGAGTCAGACACAACTGAACACACATGTGCACATGCCACGTTGCCGTTCCACACGTGTGTGCATCTTAAGTCGCTTCAGTCGTGTCTGACTCTTCTGTGATCCCATGGACTGTAGCCTGCCAGCATCTCCTGTCCATGGGATTTTCCAGGCAAGAATACTGGAGTGGGTTGCCATTTCCTTCTCCAGGGGATCTTCCCAACCCAGGAATCCAACCCATGTCTCTTATGTCTCCTGAATTGGAGGCAGGTCCTTTACCATTCACTGGTGCCACCTGGGAAGCCCACCATTCCCCACAGTGCAGCAATTTAATACGGCCTCACAATGGTACCAACTCATCTGACTAAGCACAAGACGGAAAAAGGAAAGAATGAAAGAAGTGGGACAGAAGGACAGATGCTTGTGGTGTGGATGCTCACAGTCATGGCTGTCTGTCAAGCTGGACCAACTTTTCAACCTTTTGATTTTTCCCTATGTCGTGAGTCCCAACCTTCACAGATTAGAAACAACAGAACTTCTAGTGTTCACATTGAAACCCGAGAGGAAACACACGGTAGACTGCAGCCCCAGAGAAACTTGCATGCCTAGCTCCTGGCCTCTCTTCTCCAAGCTCAGCAGCATCCCATCCTGGTTCCTTTAGCAAAAAACGGAGGATCCCATCACACATGGTTTATCTGTGGTTTTCCACTGTGTTTCCTTTCATTATTTCTCTTTGCCATTTTGTTGAGGGTAAAAGAGGTCTTCACACATAAAATTATCTGAACTCTTACTGCAGCAGAGAACTGCTTGAGAAATATCACCCACACTCTAACTGCACGGTTTCCAAGCTACCACAAATTTTAATACAGTTTGTCGGTCCTTTTCGTAGTATTTCATGCTAGAATGAGCATACAATGACTGGATGTAATAAGTCAAATGGGCTTTAGATCAATAGCTTTAAATAATTAACATCTACTCTTTACAGAACATTTGATGGGATATTTACAGTTTTAAATCATTGTCCCTACCCAATATTCCTTCTTCTTCTTCTCTACCTGGTGCCGAAATAAAAGTGAAATAAAAGTAAGCAACAGACAGGTCTCACTGGACTACGACATACTGAACATCATGTGTAACAATGCCAGCATTATTCTCAACAGCCATTCGAGCAGTTTGACTGATTCAAGGGGAAATTCCGCCATCAAAGTGAAGAGAAATCTTTTTTACTTTCATGATCCTTAATTAGGTGGATCAATGGAGTAGCTGTCACATTATGGAAGGCCATTAAAATTCACTAATTAATCAGAAGTGAAGCTCAAAGACTGGAGTGTTTCTGTTGTACTTCATTTTGCACTGCTGGTGCTTAAGACATTGAAGAGATTTCATTTCTCATTATCTTCTTGTATAATTAATTCAATGATGCCACAGTCTTGTTTTTATCATAAAGCAGTTACATATCATATCCACAGTCACTAACTCTGAGAAGGCACCAGAGACAGGCTCTACAGACCAAACCGGGACTTATACCAATGGAACTGGGCCCAGGATGCAACCTGGACCTCAGGGGTTTTGTGCTCTAGAGGGTGGAGGTCATTTAGTTTATGAAACACTTTGAAAAAACAGACCCCTGCTAAGTGGTATCATGAGATCATGGATTTGAAGTATCCAGAATCAATCAGCTGGAAAGAACATTTAGAAGGGCAAAAGTATTATAGAAATAATGCATTGAAGCATATAACTAATTCTTATCCTTTGCTTTTATTAAGTTTAAAGTTACAGTTCTTTTCATTTGTATCATTTTTATCACCCTCTGCCCAGAAAAAGAAAGCTCATTTTCAAGATCTCTCAATTTTCCAATGTACGAAAGAAAAAAAAATATACATCTACAGGAGACATGCATGTAGATCGATTTACATCAAAGAACACTATGAATTTTAATTCAGAAATAGATTTTGAGTTTAGACTGTCCTTACTACTCCCTCCATCAGAGTACACACCTTGCCATCTATTTAGTCAACAGGACTTTTTAAACACAAATTAGGTTCGAGGTACACAGAGACACAGTGATTAAAGGGCATTGTCCCTTTCCTTCAGTAAGACAGAGGAGACAGTCAAGAAAATAATAATATTGGAAGAGCAACGAAGTATGTAAAATGTTGAAGGACAGAATGGATCAGATGTGTCTGGAAGGGGTACCTAACTCAAACTGAGGGAGAGGTGTCAGAGAAGGACTCTTTCAGGAGGTGACTTTGATGTAGCTCTTGAAGACTAAGAAAGAATTAAAATGAAAAGTCGGGGGGGTGCAGAGGGCGGGCGGTGGAGGAGGGCAGTGGCCACAAACATGAAGGGACAGGCATTCCAACAAGAAGGAACATCATTTATACAAGTTCAGAGGGAATGGAAAGCCTGCTTTGTTCTGAAACAATTTTTTTCATTAAAGGATCAATTTTGTCTTTTGGGTTTTTGTTTTTGAAAATGAGAAATTTTTCTTTTCTTATGTTTTAGAAAATGTGAAAATAAGACTTGGGAGTTCAAACATTAAGAGGATACCAAGCAAAGGAGCTCAAACTATATTCTGTAGGTGGTGAAAAGCCACTGAAAAAAAATTAGAGCAGTGTGTCACGACTGAGTTTTGGGTTTTTATGATTTGGGCAACAGCATGGCCAAAATGCCCCGTAGCCAGCACAACTAATTTCAGGATAGAGTCACATGTTCAGTGATGTCAGTGACACTATTTCTGACATCAGAGTGCAGAAGAGGAGGACAAATAAAGAGAATTAACATTTTGTTGGTGTTTACTGTGTTTTGGGCACAGCATAGGGTGTACTTTTCTTAAAATGAAGATCTTTACCTATCTCAGTGTTATCTACAGTGTGTGGTCCTTGGAGGCTGACCTTGTGAAAAATCCATCCTTATCACTGTTGTTTGCACAGAAGACTTTGCAGGAAATTTTCTTTTTTTTTCCTAATAAAATACAGCAGTCTAAGCAATATGACCTTCTGTAGTGAAGGTGTAATATGTTTAAATTTGGAGGTGGTTAGGGACTCATACATATTCTGTCCATATTCTTGAAGCTAATGTGTTTTTAAGTGCTCTGAACTCCATCATGACTCTTTTGAAAAAAAGGCAATTAATGAGGGAGGGAGGTAATAAGGTTGAACAGAGGATACTTGCAGAGAGTGGTAATTTTAGCACAATGCCCTATTTATCATCCCAGATTACTGAAATGACAAAAATAGAACAACAAAGCACTCATCATGGAAAATAAAATGGGTTATATGTGTCTTCACTATCATCATGTGGTAGATATTTTTCAGTGTAGGTTTCAGTCCAAATCCCACATCTAAATACCATTAACTCCACAAAAAGTATGATCTCACCCTGAGAATAAGGCAAGAAGAGGCAGAAGTAAGGAAAAGGAGATTGCCAGGAAGCCAGGCCAAGGACAAAAATATGAAAAAAAAATAAGGAAGTGATGGAGAGACGAAATAATAAACCTTGGGGAGAAAATGACAAAAGGATTTTTTTTTTTTTTGGCTTTTGAAATCAGTAGGTTGAATACATAATCAAAATATGGGGCTGCTATTTAGTACTCTAAAGGGTCAGAAAAAAATTTAGCTTAAAAATGAATTATTTCTGGACCCTTACTATTAATACCAAGTATCAAATTTTCCAGGGGATAGAGCCAAATTAGATGTTTTCTATAATTTTTTTGAGGACTTTTTATACTAAATGTATCACTGTGGGTTTACCATTTTAAAGTACAACATATAATGTAAAAGATTTTCCTTTTTCTTTAAGCCACTTTTTTTCTGATTAAAAAATGGTGCTAACTTGTCCTTTACCTTATCCATTTAATATTTTTTTATCCAGATAAAGTTTTCATAAACATTACAACTTTAATGTTACAACTTTAATTGCAACTTTCATAAACATTATCAGCCCACGCTTGCAATTTCCCCAGGTACGTCAATATAGTCAAAATAAAAATTTTTAAGGATCCAGAACTGAGGTTAGTTTAATGAATACATATTCTAGTGTTATTTCAGCAGACGTTTCCTATTTCCAATCCATAAGTGGTATTAATATATACTTAGTTGTGTCCAATTAACAGGCAAGTTTTTTAAAAATAACTTCCACTTCTACGTGATTCTACTAGATAAATTTTAAAACTGACCCTGAATCACTCTAAAATCCAACAAACTGTGACTTATAAAAGTTTACCAGTTCTCCTAATAAGTCTAGCAGGCAGCATAATTTTTAATGCCAATTTTGTTTCTCTAATACAATAGGTAAAATAATCAAAGGATATAAAATAACAAATATAAAAGAGAACCAATACAAGGGGAACACATTTCAATCTGAAATGACCTATTCTCTGAAAAGCAGAAAACTGATTTTTAAAAAAATTGAAAATTATATGAAGAAATGGAAATATATCCTAAACTCTTAGATTGGAAGAATATTGTTACACTGTTCATACTCCCCAAAGCAATCCAAAGATTTAATGTAATCCCTATCAAAATTTCCAGGATGGTTTTCACAGAAATAGAATGAATGAATCACAAAAGACCCTGAATTCCCAAAGCAATCTTGAGAAAAAAATAACAAGGCTACAGATATCATACTTCCTAGGTTCAGACTACACTACAAAGCTACAGAAGTCAAAACAGCATGATACTGGCACAAAACCACATAGATGAATGGAACAGATAGAAATACCCATGCACCTATGGTCAATTAATCTATGACAAAGGAGGCAAGAATATACAGTGGAAAAAAAGACAGTCTTTTCATTAAGTGGTGCTGAAAAAACTGGACAGCTACTCACAAGGCTTCAGATTAGAACATTTTGTCACACTATATACAAAAACAAACTCAAAATGAATTAAAGACCTACATGTAAGATTGGGAACCATAAAACTCCTAGAAGAAAACGTAAGGAGAATGCTCTGACATAAATTGTAGCAGTATTTCTTTAGATTTGTCCCCTAAGGCAAAATAAACAAAAGCAAAAGTAAACAAATGAGAACTAACTACACTTAAAAGCTTTTGCACAGCAAAGGAAATCATCAACAAAATGCAAACGCCATCTATCGAATGCCAGAAAATATTCGCAAATGATATGACCAACAAGGGGTTAATATCCAAACTATATGAACAGTTCATAAAACAAAATACCACAACAAACAACACAACCCAATCAGAAAATGGGCAGAAGACCTAAATGGACATTTTTTTTTCCCAAAGAAGACATACAGATGGCCAACAGGCACATGAAGGATGCTGAACATCACTAATTAGAGAAGTACAAATCAAAACCACGAAGAGGTATCACCTCACTTCTGTCAGAATTCTAACAGAGAATGTCAAATCTGACTCCATGCTAGATCTGTTCCTTTAGCGCTAACCTTGTGCTCTATTGTCATGCTTGTGCATGTTGTCTAACCTTGTGATCACTTAGTCATGCTGGCTCTGAACCTCTGTGAAGAGTGTTGCCTGTAGCCTGCAACATACATTATAGCCTATTCTCAAGGCTCTGACCTTTAAAGGTAAAACACTTCTAGAAATAAAGTAACAACTGCCTTGTTGGAGAATCCCAGGGACGGGGGAGCCTGGTGGGCTGCCGTCTCTGTGGTCACACAGAGTCGGACACGACTGAAGTGACTTAGCAGCAGCAGCAGCAGCCTTGTTGGAAATTTATAGGAACATTATGACCAGACCCACATGGACAGCTGCAAGAACAGAGGATTACTGCAACATACATTACAGCCTATTCTCAAGGCTCTGACCTTTAAAGGTAAAACACTTCTAGAAATAAAGTAACAACTGCCTTGTTGGAAATTTATAGGAACATTATGACCAGACCCACATGGACAGCTGCAAGAACAGAGGATTACTGCACCAAGAAGTTTGCAACAACCAGCCACACTCTCTCCCCTTTTAGTATAAAAGAAGCCTGAACTACAACTTTGGTAAGATGGTTGTTTGGGACACTAGCCAACCATCTTCTCAGTCTGCTGACTTTGTGAATAAAGTTGCTATTTCTTGCCCTAACGACTTGTCTCTTGATTCACTGGCCTGCCATGCAGCAAACAGGGTAAGCATGGACTCAGTAACACAATGGCTACCATCAACATATCAACAGATAACAAAATTTGGTGAAGATGTAGAAATAAGGGAACCCTAGTACACTGTTGGAGAAGGAAATGGCAACCCACTCCAGTGTTCTTGCCTAGAGAATCCCAGGGACGGGGGAGCCTGGTGGGCTGCCATCTATGGGGTCGCACAGAGTCGGACATGACTGAAGCGACTTAGCAGCAGCAGCAGCAGCAGCAGTACACTGTTGGTGGAAATGTAAATTGATGCAACCACTATGGAAAACAGTATGGAGACTCCTTAAAAACTGCAAATAAAACTATCATAAGATCTAGAAATTCCATTTCTGGGTATATAGCCAAAGAAAATGAAAACACATTTTCTTTGGATATAATCTGAAAAGATACATGAACCCCAAAGTTCATTGTTTACAATTGCCAAGATATGGAAGCAAGCTAAGTGTTCATCAACAGATGAATGCATAAAGATGTGGTATACAAATACATACACAATGAAATATTGCTCAGCCCTTAAAAAATGAAATTCTGCCATTTGCAACATGAAAAAACCTACAGGGTATTATGCTTAGTAAAATTAATCAGAAAAAGACAAACGCTGCATGCTTTCACTTATACATGGAATCTAAAACATAAAATGAATGAAAATGAAAAACAAAAATAAAATGAATTAATACAACAAAACAGAAACAGACTCACAGATATAGAGAACAAACTAAAGGTTACCAGGGGAAAGAGGGATGGGGGCAGGTTCCTAACAGGTATATAGGATTAGGAGATACAAACTACTATGGATAAAACAATAAGCAACAAACATACACTGTACAGTACAAGGCAATATATCTATTTTATGACTTTAACTGGAGTCTAACACATAAAAACACTGAGTCACTACATTGCAACCTGAAACTAATATTCTAAATGAACTATACTTAAATTAAAAAAACAAGAAATATAATGTGGCTATCAAGTCTCTATTTATAGACTGTCTGGATTGGAAATCTGTTTTAATTAACATTTTCTTGATGTGAAAATTAAGATTTCGGCATCTAATAATTTTACAAAAAAACAAACACAGTTCAACCAAATGACCAGACGTCATTTTCTAAGCATAAATTACTTGACATAAATGCGTGTCTATGTTTTATAAGTGACAGCATTATTACTGGTAAGGATATAATTTAAGATGGGAATATAAATTGTCACAAGTTTACCAGAGGAAACAGACAATATTAGTAAATATCTGAAATGTGCACATATATTTTGAATTAACAATTCTACTACTAAGAAAGTTTAATTAATAATGATATTAAAGTGAAAGTGAAAGTCGCTCAGTCGTGTCTGACTCTTTGCGAACCCATGGACTATAGTATAGTACATGGAATTCTCCAGGCCAGAATACTGAAATGGGTAGTCTTTCTCTTCCTTACCAACTAAGCTATCAGGGAAGCCAATGATAGTAAACACATTATTTAAAAATTACAACGTATTGTCAGTATTCTCTTATGAAACAGATACTTTTTTAAAAAATGTTGGTGGAGCCACAAGGCATGCTGGATCTTATTTCTCCAACCAGGAAAAGTCTTAACAGTGAAAGTGCTGAGTCTTAACAACTGGATCATTAGGGAAATCCCAGTTAGTTACTCTTGAATACTGCCATGTTACCTTCTCTAATGCCAAAGTATAGATCCTGATTAACTTCATTTTTATTAGTGATATCCAAACTTTTACATATTGATTCTTGTTACAAAAACTGAATCTGAGTAATTAGTCTTCCTGCTTCCTGGACAGCTCAGCGACTAAGCATACACATAAGTCTTAGTAAGTACAGAAGAGGAGATGATAAGAGAAATATGCATTTATTATGTCAAAAACTATTTTGAGAATAATCAAAACCAAACGTTTTTCCTCAGAAAAAAAAAAAAGAAACATAGTTTGGTTATACTAACTATGAGAAGCAGTTTTCCTGTAATATGAAGAATCTTGAAACTTCTCAAGATACTGAACAAATTCAAGGGTCTAGACCTGTATATCTAACTAAATGAATGTCATCAAGTAGTTTCTCTGTTGCTGAAGTGCACGACATGGTTTGAGATCCTAAAATCTAACTTTTTTCCCAGAAAGCTGCTGCTGCTGCTAAGTCACTTCAGTCGTGTCCGACTCTGTGTGACCCCATAGACGAAAGCCCACCAGGCTCCCCCATCCCTGGGATTCTGCAGGCAAGAACACCGGAGCGGGCTGCCATTTCCTTCTCCAATGTGTGAAAGTGAAAAGTGAAAGTGAAGTCGCTCAGTCGTGTTCGACCCTTAGCGACCCCACGGACCGCAGCCTACCAGGCTCCTCCATCCCTGGGATTTTCTAGGCAAGAGTACTGGAGTGGCTTGCCATTGCCTTCTCCGTCCCAGAAAGCTAAAAGTGCTCAGACACATAAAATTTCAGCTGTGTGATTAGTCATGTCGACTCTTTGCGACCCCATGGACTATAGCCCGCCAGATCCTCTGTCCGTGGGGATTTCCAGGCAAGAATACTGGAGTGAGTTGCCATGCTCTCCTCCAGGGGATCTTCCCAATTCAGGGATTGAGCCCAGGTCTTCTGCATTACGGGCAGATACTTTACCATCTGAACCACCAGGGAAGCCTAGAATACTGGAGTGGGTAACCTATCCCTTCTCCAGGGGAACTTCCTAACCCAGGAATCAAACCGGGGTCTCTTGCATTGCAGGCAGATTCTTTACCAGCTATACCCAGGAAGCAGTGTCACACAGTAGCACGCACACACACACACAGACACACACACACGCACAATCTTTTACAGATTTCGATGAAAGATTTTTCTTTCTTCATCAAGACAAGAGCCCAAGGTCATTAAAATATTTATCTTCTAGATCACAGACTGTTAGAGCAAGAAAAACATTGATAACACAGAAATAGTATACAGTATTTATTTGAAGTTTTGAGTATTTGGTTTTGAATAAAAATGTATAAACTCTCCAATGGTTTGTTGAGGCCAGTCAGTTCAGTTCAGTCACTCAGTCGTGTCCAGCTCTTTGCGACCCCATGAACCACAGTACACCAGGCCTCCCTATCCATCACCAACTCCTGGAGTTCACCCAAACCCATGTCCAGTGAGTTGGTGAAGTACTGAGTGATAAGAAGACAGTGAACAAATTGGAGTACTGAGAGAAACAATGAATGCCTCTCTGAAGTTTAATCTGGAATGAAACTTAAAGTTAAATAGATATAACTATCTATCCCATTGCTTTTCCTCACACATAGGTGAAAACCTTGGCCAATGAAACTGAACTGAAAGACTTTTTCTATCAACTGATGAAAATGGAATTTGAGTTTCAACTCCTTGTCCCCAACAATACCCTGCTCCTCATTTTGATACATAGAAAACTATGTATGTCTTCTAACAATTGAGAATTATAGAATATTCCTTCTGATTATCACACCCATTCCCCAAAACAGAATCTTATACAGAGAATGTGAGGTCTGTATTTTACTGACTTCAGAGGAGCAGTTGACAATGCTGATCACAATCATCTTTTTTTTTAAAGTTATCAGCACATCCACACACTATGCAATTTTACAAACTGGCATCTTACCATTCCTGCTATCATCAGGGTCCCACCCTCACTACCACCCTTCTTAGGGTCTTATATAAAGCCTGGAGCAAGGTCACCTTTTGAGATATTTTTCCATGATACCTTCTTTCTCCTCGTCCATCTCCATTCCCATAGGCTGCATGAGTTGTTTCCTTTACTCACCTTTATTCCTTTTCCATGACTTCTGACACCCACAACCCCAAACTGGGCCAAACTTCACACGTTGAGGGCACATCCTTTACAATACTGCCTTCACTTCAGACACCAGACCGAAGTTTCGGGTCCCCAGGCCACATATACTTCTGACCAGCTAGCTACAAATTTGGGGGTATCCACTACTCCCTTAACAATGAAAATTCACTATAACAACTCATAGAATTCAGGAAAGTCTATATTTACTATTGCCGTTTTATACAGCAAAAGGATACAAATTAGAATCAGCCAAGAGATACATAGAAGGAGGATAGGGAATGTCTTGAAGACAAATTTTCCACTGTCCTTCTCTTGTGGAGTCAGGATGTGGTCACCCTCCTGGCATATCAATGTGTGACAATATAGAATATTGCCAACTAGTGAAGGTCATCTAAACTTCAGTGTCCAGAATTTTGGGGGGAGCTTTATTACACAGGTATAATTAATTGAATCATTGGCACAAGGTTTGATTTCCAGAGGTTGGGTTAATATCTTGAAGCTCAAAGTTCTAACCCTCTAATCATGTGGGTGGTCTTTCTGGTTTGGCCAGGCTCCATCCTGTGTCACCTCATTTGCATAAACCACCTAAGGGCCCACAACATGTCACTAAATTAGCATAAGCTCTCAGGGCCCAGCAGGAATAACAAAAATACTACCATCACTCAAGAATCTTAAGGATTTACAGTTGCTACCTCTAGGAGCCAGGGACCTAAGGGAACCAAATAGTTATTACACAGGATCCTCTGATTGCCCTTTAAATGCTTGTTTCCCAGGACTGAATGAATGGAAAAGACACTAGTCTTCATAACCTTCGTGTGAGAATCATTCTGCCTTTCTCATAATCATGAGGAGACTAAGAGCTCATCCTGTAAAATGAATTTTGTGGTCCTCTTTAGACAGACGTCTCCCACCTCTCTGTATCAAGATGGACCCTTTTCTGTCTTCCACATCAGCAGTAACAATATCACCTCAAAGTGGGTTAGAAACATAAGTTCTCAAGCTCCAGTCAATACATACCAAATCAGAAACTCTGGGATTGTGCCAAGTAATCCTCATTTTAACAAATCATACAGGTAATTTTGGTTAAGTATAAACATTTGAGAAACTCCATTCTAGATCTGTACTCTAGGTCCTTTTCCGATGTCCAGACACCTCAAACCCAACCAGTAGCAAATTAAAACTATCTTTTCTCTCAGAGCATTTTTCCACTCCTATTTTCCCTGTTTCATGAAATAGCACCACTAATTCATTTACTGAGCAAGCATTTGTTTTTATTCGTGCTTATTACATATTAGCAAGGACAGTCTCTATTCTTGTGGAGCTCACCATCTAGTAGAGGTAAGACAAGGTTGTCAAAGTGAAAGTCATTCAGTTGTGTCCGACTCTTTGCAACCCCACGGACTATATAGTCCATGGAATTCTTCAGGCCAGAATACTGGAGTGGGTGGCCTCTCCCTTATCCAGGGGATCATCCCAACCCAGGGATGGAATCCAGGTCTTCTGCATTGCAGGTGGATTCCATACCAGCTGAGCCACAAGGGCAGCCCAAGAAACTGGAGTGGGCAGCCTGTCCCCTCTACAGGGGATCTTCCTGACCCAGGAATCAAACCAGGGTCTCCTGCATTGCAGGCAGATTCTTTATCAACTGAGCCATCAGGGAAGCCCTGGGTAGTATAAGTGTTCCCGCCTTGGGAGAGATATGAACTGCTAGTGGAGGATTCGGAGGATTTTCCAGAGGAAGAGAGATTTAAACCAACACAGATGGCAAAGAATTATCTAGAGAATTAAAGAAAGAAGAGCACCAGACAGAGGAAACCACATGTATAAACACTTAAGATTAGACCAACTGTGACATATTTCAGGAGCTCAAGGGAGGCCCTTCTGGCTAAAGCATATTGAGTGGGAGAAAGAGAAACAGATGAGGATTGATATTTCATCTAGAGAGAGACTCTGCTTAACCTTGCAGGACTTTAAAGGATTTTGGTCTTTAAGAGCAAAAGTGAAGAGTTATGAATAGGGACAGGTATGACTGGATTTTTTAAAAGGTCACTCTGGAAAAGGTGAGCTAATGGAAGAGAGGAAAATATGGAAGCTACTCCTCCGGTCACTCATAGACACAAGGGAGAAGCTTAGAATAGGAGAGGGCAAGGACCAGAGGGACAGACCTACTTAGAAAACACTTGGTTCTTCTAATTAAACCACTATTACTAGGCCTTCTGTGGGGGTTCAGTGGTTAAGACTCTGCTGTGCTTCCACTGCAGGGGGTATAGGATCAATGCCTGGTTGAGGAACTAATATCCTGTATGCCACGAGGCCAAACAGCTGTAATCCTTGATGCTTCTCCTATTCTTTTTGTATAACATCAATCTTACAGTTATGCCATTCTGATAACTGAATATTCTTTTATGTCTAATTGTCTAAATCCAACAGCTATATCCTAGGCTAGCTTAGATCCTACAGTCACCATCTAACAGAGCAACTTTCAAGGCCATACAGCAAGAGATCTCAGTGATATGTTTCTATCCTATCAACCCCAGGTTCGAATGTTTTTATTTTTGCCAGCAGGACAATCAAGCCCCAATTGTGTAACATGGCTTAAAGGCCTTCATACAACTCAATGAAGCTCATTAAGCCACATCTTTTAATACATCTTACTTCTAACTCTATAACCTAGCCATATTGAATAGTCCTAAACTCCTCCTCTCAAAGTAGGTTTTGTTCCCACCCTCTGCCTGGACACTGCCCCACAACCACTCACAGAACTTCACACCACACCCCCAACATGCAAACTAGATAACTCCTGCTCAATCTTTAGCTCTTGATATAGATGTGACTTCCTGCCCCTGGGATCTTTCCATGGCCTCTGGATGGGGTATAGTTGTTCATCCTTTGTTCTCTATAACACTAGATAGCTCTAGTGTGTGATTTATCACACTAAGGGATGATACCTATCTACTAGTATCTTTCTCCCACTAGCTTCTTGAATTCAGGGAATGTATTTTATTCCTTGCTATGTGTGATATGCCTTGATACATAGCAAACTCACAATTTGTTGTTGTTGCTGTTTAGTTGCTCAGTTGTGTCCGACTCTTTTGCAACCCCATGGACTGTAGCCTGCTAGGCTCATCTATCCGTGAGATTCTCCAGGCAAGAATAGTGGAGTGGGTTGCCATTTCCTTCTCCAGAGGATCTTCCCATCCCAGGGATCAAACCTGAGTCTCCTGCACTGGCAGGCAGATTTTTTACCACTGAGCCACCAGAAAAGCCCCAAACTCACAATAAATACGGGTAAATGATTACCCATGTCATTAAGCCCTAAATTTAGTTACAACTTTGCATTTCAACAACTTTGTAATTTTACTTAATTTGCTATCCTTGAGAATTTTGACTGCTCCATCTTCAAAATCTAGACAAGACCCTGACTTAAAACTGAGAGTTACTGCAAATAATGGACATGGTTTTTAAACTGCAAATGTAACAATTAAGATGACCTGCTTATATTTAACTTCTTGGTACCTTAATTTCCTTTTCTATAAAATAAGGAAAGTTTGACTAGAACTGGTTTTTAATAGGCGCTCAATAGACATTGAATAACTGACTAAATGAATGGGTGAATACCAAATATTCCGTAATTATATGGTTCTTTGTCAAAAACTTTGTACCTACTTATTTCTTGAACACTTTAGGAAACTCTACTCTTGAAGCCCTGTTCCTCTCAAAATCCTTGATTGTTGTTAGTATTATTCATTTTCACATTTGAGATTTCATACAATCTCAAAAAAGAAAATTAATATCCTGACATTTCTTCTGATCTAAGAGTGAGTCTCTGGTTAGGAAAGCAAAGCAAAATACTATGCAAAAATACAGTCATTCTCAGTATTTTTTGTTTTCTCCATAAAAAAGTTAACTTCCACACATCCATACCTCACCTTTGTCATACCTTCCAGTATTCCTTTAGAAATAACTCACACTAAGTAAAATAATGTAATTTTTCTCTACAACTAGTGTCACAAAGGAAACAGTAAGCAAAAATTGCATTTCAAAAGACTTTTCAAAACATGGGATCTAAAATAAGAATTTAAGAACAGTTTAGCTGACCCCCACGGTTCAGCTGACCCTCACTGTGTTTCTTGTATAAAGCTAGTTTAAATATTAATTTAGCATGTAATTCTTGCCTGGAGAATCCCGTGGACAGAGAAGCCTGGTGGGCTGCTGTCCATGGAGTCGCACAGAGTTGGACACGACTGAAGTGACTTAGCTAGCATGCACGCATTCATTGGAGAAGGAAATGGCAACCTACTCCAGCATTCTTACCTGGAGAATCCCAGGGACAGAGGAGCCTGGTGGGCTGCCATCGATGGGGTCGCACAGAGTAGGAGACGACTGAATTGACTTAACAGCAGCAGCAGCAGCAGCATGTAATCATTAAATATCAAGTCAGAACGAGAACCCCTGATACTTTCATCAATGCGTCTCTCCTCCCATTGTGACCTTTGATCAACCCAGAGTCACTGATTTCCTAGAGCAGTAATGGAAGGAAACATCATATATGCCTCACAAGTTTCTTTAATCTCTGCTCATCTGTGCAAGTAAGTCTACTTCTTAGAAACTTTGTTCACAATTAAAACCTAGTTGCCAGTTTTCCTCTTCCCAGAGAAAAAGCCTTTAAGCACTTGGTGACGGCCACATGTCCATCATTATGCTAATTTACATGTTACATGGTATATTCTAAGCTTTTAAACCAGTTCTATACCTATTTCATATAAGACACATTTGATGTTATGTGTAAACTATAAATGTGAATTCTTATCAACTTCAAGAAGCTTTGAAAAATAGAAAGAACGGGAGAAAGAGTGAGAGAGGATGATCTGCAGAGACAGAAGATTCCAAACATCAATCATTTCTTAAAATAAGATTATGTATTGGGGACATATTTTCGCTCTTTAATTATGAATATTTTAAATTAGAGGTTTATTAAGATTCTCAAAATCCTACAGTAGAATATGAACATATCTCTTCGCTTTGAGTCTAGATTAGAAGTCTAACTCATGTGTATGAAAAGACGACCCCATTAAAATTTCCCCCAACTTTCTCCTGGGTTGGCTCAGATTCATAACCTAGTGAAGCCCCAAGTATAAGAAAAACAATTCTGAATAACATGCAAAAAAAGTATGTAGATAGTTATGATTTACATTCAGGGTATCCTGTGAATGAAATCCTTAATCCGCATGCAAGCTGTTTCAGCCGTATCCGACTCTTTGTGACTCGATGGACTGTAGCCTGCCAGGCTCCTCTGCCCATGGGATTCTCCAGGCAAGAATACTGGAGAGGATTGTTATGCCCTCCTCCAGGGGATCTTCCTGACCCAGGGATCAAACCTGAAGCTCCTGCACTGCAAGTGGATTCTTTACCGCTGAGCCACCGGAAAAGCCCATCCATAATCTAGTAAATATTTATTCATCTGCATTCTGAGAACTCATGTTTTCATGGCAAATCTGGATTTAATTTAAAGTCACTACGATAGGCCTATCAATATTAACTCCATTTAAGATTTACCATTCTAAGAAGGTGCCCGTGTGTGCTTAGTCGCTCAGTCATGTCCCACTCTTTGCAACCCCGTGGACTGTAGCCTGCCAGGCTCCTCTGTCTACAGGATTCTCCAGGCAAGAATACTGGAGTGGGTTGCCATTTCCTTCCCAACCGAGGGATCAAACCCAGGTCTCCTGCATTGCAGGTGGATTCATTACTGTCTGGGCCACCAGGGAAGCCCAGTAATGACAAAGGTGGGTCTAAGAGGAGCTCAGGGCAATCTGGGGACTCTCCAGAGCACTTGACCTCCCACAGAATTCCTCTGCACTTACAGAACTGAGTCTTGCTTGGCCCTGCAAACCCATCAGTCTTAAACCAGAACACAGGGCTGGCAGGATTTCCTATGGATCAGACTTTGTGTACTTCTGCTGCCATGCAAACTCACCTGCTTACTCCCGTCTGCTTGTCTGAATGTCATGCCCTAACCTTTCCTTCACGCTAGGTTGGAGTGCCAATCCCTGCCTCAGCACCATGTTCTTGGAATTGGTTACTGCCTCTTCTGGCTTTCCAGCTTGCCACTGCCAAGCCAAGTGAGTCCCTGCTTGTACAATTTGATTATACCTTTGTTTGGGCAGCATACCTGGGTTGAACATCTGGAAAATGATGATAATGGGCATGACAGTAATTAATACTTGTAACTGTTTCCAATTTTTTGCTTGAATTCTTTTTTAAGAATTACGGAGGAGTCTGTTTATTTATATGATAAGAAAAACAGCAGAATCAGATACCATTCTGATGTAGGAGCTCTTACATAAGGAAACCCTATAAAATCTTAAATCCCTACAATGAAAAGAATTTGGAGCACCCTGAAGTATGTACCTCAAGACTGCACTGGATGTTATTTGCATTTGAGGTATTTTAATGCTCCAAGTGAGAGCTGAAATGTCAACATATTTATCAAGCCAGTTTGAATTATTTATTTTCTTAGGAGAAATAGCTGTAAGTGGAGGCTTTTCAGAATACTGTCATTTATAAGGTACCCACTTACAATCTGGGACTCCAGATCTCTCTTCTTTATATGTTTTGCCTATCCTCTCCCATAACTATTGGTGTTGGTTTGTCAGGGGTTTTATACTCCATTGTGCATTGGTTTGAATCACCTGGGCCTCAACCCCAGAGATACTGACTTAATCCTAGGCACTGAGAATTTTTTCAAGCCTATTATTGTGGTCAATAATACCACAATACCAATACCAATACACAATACCAATACCAGCATACTGGCAATAATACCTGGGAGTTCTCTACATGTGTGAATGCTCTGACTACTCTTCACACATACTGACTCAGTCCACACAGGTGCAGTTCAGCAATGTGTGTGTTTATAAACAGCTTTGAGATTTAATGTCACACAATTCACCCATTAAAGTATACAATTCAATGGCTTTCAGTGTATTGTACAAAGTTGCACAATTTTTATCACAATTTTAGAACATTTGCATCATCTGAAAAAAACCCTGTTGGCCCTAAATCACAGCCCCTCAAAACCCCTTCATCCTCCTACTCCTTGCCAGCAACAAATGTATTTCCTGACTCTACAGATTTATATTTTCTGGACATTTATTATAAATAGAATCTGACAATATGTCGCCTCCCATGACTTCTTTCATTAAGCATAATGTTTCCAAGGTTCATTCTTGTTGCAGCACGCATCTGAGCTTCATTTCCTTTTATTGTTTAATATTCCATTTATGGATATACCACATTTAATTTATCCATTCATCAGCTGATGGACAGCTGGACTGTTTCCATTTTGGGGCTATTCTGAGTAAGGCTGCTATGAACATTCATGTGCAAATTTTTGTATGGATACATATTTTCTTCTTCCTTTAGTATACATATCTTGGAGTAGAATTGCTGGATCATATGGTAAATGTTTAATCTTTTGAGGAAATGCCAGACTCTTTCCTAAAGAAGCTATGCCATTTTACATTTCCACCAGAAGTGTAGGAGGGCTCTCACTTCACATCACTGCTGATACTTATCTGACTTTGCTTCTAGACATCCTGCTGTGCTGCTGCTAAGTCGCTTCAGTCATGTCCGACTCTGTGGGATCCCATACACGGCAGCCCACCAGGTTCCCCCGTCCCTGAGATTCTCCAGGCAAGAACACTGAAATGGGTTGCCATTTCCTTCTCCAATGCATGAAAGTGAAAAGTGAAAGTGAAGTTGCTCAGTCATGTCCAACTCTTCGCGACCCCATGGACTGCAGCCTCCCAGGCTCGTCCATCCATGGGATTTTCCAGGCAAGGCACTGGAGTGGGTTGCCATTGCCTTCTCTGTCTAGACATCCTAGTAGGTGTAAAGTGGTATCTCACTGCGTTTTGATTAGCATTACCCTGATGGATAATGATGCTGAATATTTTCTCATGTGGTCATTGGTTATTTGTATTTCTTCTCTGGAGAAATGTTTATTCAAGCTCTCTGCCCATTTTTTAATTGGGTTGCATTTTAGTGAGTTATGTTTATTGTAGCCACAAGCCTCTTATTAGGTATAAACTTATTAGATATAATTAGACTTGCAAAATTTTTCCCATTCTATGGATTCTCAACTTTATTTATAGTGTTCTTTGAAGCATACATGTTTTTAATTTTTATATTATTCAGCTTCTCTTTTTTCTTTTATTGTTTATGTTTTTGGTATCCTAAGGAACTACTGCTTAACACAATGTCAAAAAGATTTATGCCTAAGGTTTATTCTAAGTATTTTTATAATTTCAGCTCATTTAGTTTATTTTGATTTATTTTTATATATAATGTGAAATAGGGCTCCAGCTTCACTCTTTTGCATGTGAATATCCAGTTGTCTCAGCAAGAGTTGTTGAATTTTTGTTTCATTAAGCCTTACAGGGAATTTTGATACCTGCTTAACTTTGAGAACCACTGCACAATGTATGCTAATTCTTCTCTTTAATTACTGTGAGACCCCTCTAAGCATGACATATAGGATGTTCTATTAGAGAAAATTGTCAATTCTCTCATCAGAATCATATAGATCAGTTAAGTGTAACACTGTAACCATACATCCATAGGTAGGAAAAGAATCAAATATGATGTATTAGTTCAGAATCTTTTTTCAAATCTAGACCAAAAAAATTTATACTTTGCCATATTTTGAGTATCATGTGTTTTCCAGATTTGACTAGTAATTTGCATAGCAATTCCCTACCCAACTGACTCTGTTAAGAAACATTCAATATTGATTGCATACTCTGCATGAGCCAAACTATCTTGTGAGACCACTGCAAGACTGCTCATGCACGAAGGTTGGACACGTGCAAAAATCCAATTAGTTGTTCTCCACCCTACTTCTTTTTCAAAGGGAAATGGAAAGGGTCTATTTTGTAACAAAAGAGATTGTTTTTGACATGACGAGGATCATGTATTTCCCCAGGCCAACTCTAGAAAAGTTTTAGTTCTGCCCAACTGAAAGTGAATTGGTTAAACTTAAACATGGTCATTGTGAAAGACATCTGTCAGGCAAGCGAGATTTTCTTGAAAACACTGTTTCATGTTTGCTACCACCTTTTTAGCAGGGTGGGAGCTTCATTTGGCTTATACATCTTTGGAGAAGGTACTGTATCCCACGTCTTTCAATATCGGTACCACCAAAGTCAAGTCATTACATTGAAGCCTCAGAATTATTTTAATATAATAAAATTTTAAGCAAATTCCTTAATCACAACTAGTAGATAGGCATATCAACTATAAAAAATAGTTAAGATAGAGGGCTGTGTGTTTCTGGCATTGAACTCATCTTTTTGACACAGTAGGTATTTTTCCACCATTTTACAAGTGAAGCACTGCAATTTACCCATGGTCAACCAACTAGAGGGTGATGAAGATTTGAACAAAGGTTCTTCAGACTCCAAAGGCCAAGTTCTTTACACTAAACTGCCTAACTTCACATATGTATATATATGTGCAATTAAACCATACAAATGTTAAAGTCAAAAATGTCTATTTTAGATTATACAGGGTCTTCTTACAAATTCATTATTTGATGTGATATGCTCTATAAATCTGGCTTCCATTCCAGTGTTATTTAGTCACTCAGTTGTGTCCAACTCTTTGCGACTCTATAGACTGTAGCCCGCCATGCTTCTCTGTCCATGAAATTCTCCAGGCAAGGATACTGAAGTGGATTGCCATTTCCTTCTACAAGGGATCTTCCCAACACAGGGATAGAACCCAGGTCTCTTGCATTGCAGCCGAATTCTTTATCATCTGATCCACCAGAGTTCTAGAGATACAATTAATAAGCAAATATAGGGGCACAGTTTTAATCCTCGAGCTCAAAATTCTAATGATAGAAAAGGAGTTTATAATGATAGAATGAAAGAAATGCCTGGCTTCCATCTGGACAGAAGGTCAACACATACCCCATTTATTTATTTAGGACAGTCAGTTTACTTTGGTCCAGCATAATTATTAATCGCATCTCTTTTACTCTCAAGAATTTCCCATTTTATACAATAAATTATGTGTTTACTCCATGGCTGGCACAAGCTACTCATCAAGGCACAGCCCTTCCCTAGGAAACTACTTAGAACTATGACTCAGTGCAGCAGAAATATGTGCTTGTTTAACTCTTTTCCTCCTACCAGCTTACTATAGAATGAAAAACACACCATTAGAACTATTTCTTCAAGACACTGTATCTTCAGATGACCTGTATTGGACAATAGCATGGAACAGAATCTTTTGCCAGGCCCTATTCCCTCAATGGGAATTATTTATCTCAATATCAAACTATGAAAACTGAGGAATAGGATTAGTGGCTGAAATGGCATGAAGCATGGGTATTTACTTGAGAGGAGCAAAAGGCTTTTCCATGAGGCTCCCTGTTAGTTCTCCATTAGCTAAAAGCAAACCTTAGTTTGTGAAGAAAAAATGATGACTGGAGAAAACAACGTGAATCTAGCTTACCAAATGTCAAGACTACAGTATTTCTTAAATGTAACTCTGGAACCCAGCACTGTCTCTGCAGTATTGTAGTTTGGTGGATAAACTTATCAAGTGACAGTGTCTTTCTTCAAAAAAATGTCAAATGAATTAAAATAGAAATTAATATGTATGGCTGAGTCCCTTTGCTGTCAACTTGAAACTATCACATTGTTAATCAGCTATACGCCAATATAAAATAAAAAGTTTTAAAAAGTAGAAATTATACTGATACAAGACTCCCAAGTGATGTAGGGTAGATGTGGATCTCAGGAGGTTCAGTTCTAATGTTAGCTGAGATGTTGGGGAATCCCTTGTCACATGGGAAATATTAGGGAGCAAGCTGGCAGGATGTAGGCAATCCCAGGCTGCTGTTGCTCCAGGGCTTCATTCATAAAGAGGACAATGCAAAGTGAACTGTTAGGAGAGAACACAGTGGGGAAGCCTCTACACAAAGGCCTAGGGCTCAGCGCTGGATTCCAGGTCTGGCTGGCAGCAAAGGAGGCACAGAATGATCAGGCCCCCAGACAGAGTATCTGGGAATATGTTTTGTCTCCACCTTGCTCTGGCCAGGGTGTGCTAGCTGGGCCTGTGGGTGGTTTTAGACTAAGGTGACCCAAAACAGAGAAAAGCAGGGAGACTGACATATGAGCCACACAAAGGTCTGGGTTCTCCCTTGATCTCAGATATGATTACAGTACAGCACAAATGCTCAGTCTTGTTCCATGATCATAATTACTGCAAAATCCACTATGTTACATTGAAGTTACCAGCATAAAATGACATGTTTTTCTATGGCATTTAAGATGGGGTACCAGATAGGATATTTTAAGAGACTAGCAGAAAAAATTAAGATTAATTTAAAATTAATCTTTTAAAAATTCAACTCAATTGAAAGCCTCAGAATAGTAAAGTAGAGAGGTACAGATAAAGATCCAGAAATCCACTCTCTATGACATTCCCAACCACAGTCATTTGAACTACATATAAACCCCACTAAATGCCACCTTAGCACTTTTCATTTCTGACAATTTCAATTATTAAAATATTTTCCTTTATTGAAGGGAAATCTACTTCCTTAAAGTCAGGATAGTTTACAAGGTATTCCTTTCGTTCCTTGGGTCAAATAGTGCAAATATATCAAGTTATAGGTTTATCTGATTGACCTACTGTATTTAAGCTTTACCACAGTACTGTTTTAACAGTGAGTATTTTGTGTATGCTTTAAAAGTGCTCTTAAGAAACTATTATCTTCAAATCTTACATGTAAATTAGTGATGACAAAAGAGTGTTTTATTTTATAAATTTGTCAAGCCAACTCTTGCTCCAAAGCTGCTGCTGCTGCTGCTGCTAAGTCACTTCAGTCATGTCCAACTCTGTGTGACCCCATAGATGGAAGCCCACCAGGGCTACCCTGTCCCTGGGATTCTCCAGGCAAGAACACTGGAGTGGGTTGCCATTTCCTTCTCCAATGTGTGAAAGTGAAAAGTGAAAGTGAAGTCGCTCAGTCGTGTCCGACCCTTAGCGACCCCATGGACTGTAGCCTACCAGGCTGCTCCATCCATGGGATTTTCTAGGCAAGAGTACTGGAGTGGCTTGCCATTGACTTCTCCGGCTCCAAAGCTAGAATGGTTTTAATACAGCACAATACTGGAACCAGTCAGTTGTTACAGCTATATTTCTAAACACAATCTAGCTATTTGAACATTTAAACCTGCATCCCTTTGGAGTTTCAAATCAGCATCATACCTCCTGATACTGAGAATTATCTCAACTACAACTCAATGTATTGGCTTTTTTGGGCACTATTTTCAAACCTGACTGCCTGTATCAGCAACCAAATCCTAGTCCTGTGCCCTATTAAGTGAGTATGTTGCTCCTCATAATCAAGGACCCCTTCTTCTTCTTGTTCTGCTCCCTCATATGGCAAGATAACTGATATGAGATTTGCAAAATACAACACGTCTTATTTTAGAGTCTAATATGTTCAGGCCAAAAATTACTAGGACAGAATTCAGTGATATGCAGAATTTACTGTACATTGTTATCTGATGATTATTCAGAAAAGGTACTATTTTAGATGGTAAATCAGATAGAATATGCTAATCTATGTCAATGTAGTCCATTTCATGCAAACTCATGTGAAATTAATGCAATAAAAGGAATAATAATGTATACTTTCATCTCACACGCTAGTAAAGTCATGCTCAAAATTCTCCAAGCCAGACTTCAGCAATATGTGAACCATGAACTTCCAGATGTTCAAGCTGGTTTTAGAAAAGGCAGAGGCACCAGAGATCAAATTGCCAACATCCGCTGGAACATGGAAAAAGAAAGAGAGTTCCAGAAAAACATCTATTTCTGCTTCATTGACTATGCCAAAGCCTTTGACTGTGTGGATCACAATAAACTGTGGAACATTCTGAAAGAGATGGGAATACCAGACCACCTGACCTGCCTCTTGAGAAACTTGTATGCAGGTCAGGAAGTAACAGTTAGAACTGGACATGGAACAAGACTTGTTCCAAATAGGAAAAGGAGTACGTCAAGGCTGTATATTGTCACCCTGTTTATTTAACTTATATGCAGAGTACATCATGAGGAATGCTGGGCTGGAAGAAGCACAAGCTGGAATCAAGATTGCCAGGAGAAATATCAATAACCTCAGATATGCAGATGACACCACCCTTATGGCAGAAAGTGAAGAGGAACTAAAAAGCCTATTGATGAATGTGAAAGAGGAGAGTGAAAAACTTGGCTTAAAGCTCAACATTCAGAAAACAAAGATCATGGCATCTGGTCCCATCACTTCATGGGAAATAGATGGGGAAACAGTGGAAACAGTGTCAGGCTTTATTTTTTTGGGCTCCAAAATCACTGCGGATGCTGACTGCAGCCATGAAATTAAAAGACGCTTACTCCTTGGAAGGAAAGTTATGACGAACCTCGATAGCATATTAAAAAGCAGAGACATTACTTTGCCAACAAAGGTCCGTCTAGTCAAGGCTATGGTTTTTCCCGTGGTCATGTATGGATGTGAGTTGGACTGTGAAGAAAGCTGATCACCGAAGCATTGATGCTTTTGAACTGTGGTGCTGGAGAAGACTCTTGAGAGTCCCTTGGACTGCAAGGAGATCCAACCAGTCCATTCTGAAGGAGATCGATCCTGGGTGTTCATTGGAAGGACTGATGCTAAAGCTGAAACTCCAATACTCTGGCCAACTCATGTGATGAGTTGACTCGCTGGAAAAGACTCTGATGCTGGGAGGGATTGGGGGCAGGAGAAGAAGGGGACGACAGAGAATGAGATGGCTGGATGACATCACCGACTCGATGGACATGAGTTTGAGTGAACTCCGGGAGTTGGTGATGGACAGGGAGGCCTGGAATGCTGATTCATGGGGTCGCAAAGAGTCGGACACGACTGAGCGACTGAACTGAACTGAATGTACACTTCTATAATATAAAATAATATAAACATGATAAAAGAAGGAATCGTGTAATAAATTCAGTATCAGGTTGTTTACTGGACTATTATTAAAGAAACTATTAAGTGCTTTTGATTTGGAGAAGTAACTGACTAAGCAGTTCATTCAAAATGTCAGTTTTTATTCCTTTCCTATAATATATTTTGATAAACAAAGCCAAAGTGGAAGCCAAACAATCCACCAAATCTTAACTTCCTGGATCAAACGTATCCTATGATGTTTTGGTGATGCTTGTGGGGAAGGGTACTGGTGCTTTTTCTCAAGCAGTGTGTTGACAGTACTGCCTGCTCAAATCGATTCTACGCTTTTGTGTTTTCATTACCTCCAGGAAAGATGCCTTACTCTCGCCTCCTGTCTGGGCATTATCTGTATGAATTCAGCCAGCCTACTCCCTCAATAAATCCACATATATATGATAAAAAATAGAAATTAATTTCCTTTTAGAGGACTGGTGACTTTATTTGGATGTACTAATCAAGCTATTTTCCCATCTCAGAATCCAACTTTAACAACCAATAGCTGACTTCAAGAGCAGTTTCTCTATTTAGAAAACTAGTTTCCTAATATATTCCTAGAGAAATATTACATATTGTTCTCCACCTTAGTTAAGGGCTGTCAGAGCTCAGCCTGTGTTGGAGAAGGATTGTATGCACACGGTACCAGAAAGTTAGTGTCATAAATCTGTTCGTGCTTCCTGGTAGCCAAGAGACATAAAGATGATCTATCTTAACAGAGCTTCAACAGAACAGCATGACTAGTTTATTAATCATTTGCCTTGAAAATTAGGTCAAGTTATCTGATTTCCTGCTTTGAAAATGTCAAACTTTTCTTCTCAAATGCAGCCAACCCGAAATTACCCAGAAGGGGTTATAGCATTGGGCTTGGCTCTTTTCGAGACAAGTTAGGGCAGACTGGTGAGATTCCAGGAAACCCTCCTTCGACACTCCCCCTCCCCATCCGTGTTGACAATTTGGAGGAATTCTGCAGCAGAAGAGATCAGAAGCCTTTATTCTTCCCATATTATTCAGCCATTAAAGAGAATGAAATGATGCCATTTGCAGTAACATGGATGGACCTAGAGATTGTCATAGTGAGTGAAGCAAATTACAAAGAAGGAGAAATACTGTATGACATTCCTTATATGTGACATCCCTTGTTGTATGACATCCCTTACAAGATACAAATGAATTTACTGAGAAAACAGAAAGAGACTCACAGATTTACAGAATGAAATTATGGTGGCCAGGGGGAAGGGATAGATTGGGAGGGACATGCACACACTGCTATATTTAAAACAGATAACCAACAAGGACTAACTGTGTAGCACATGGAATTCTGCTCAATGTTATGTCGTAGCCTGGATGGGAGCTGGGTTTGGGGAGAATGGATACATGCATATGTATGTCTGGGTCCCTTCACTGTTCATCTGAAACTATCACAACATCGTTAATCAGCTATACCCTAATAAAATAAAAGTTTTTTTAAAAAGCCTTTATTCCTCCCAAAGCCATGGGGTCCTTCACTATGCACTACTGCCATTTCAGAAGTGAGCCTTTGACTTACAATCAGAAAAAAAGGTACATGCTTTCATGTTTGTAGATCCTCTCCATGCCTAAGTCCTTTTCATCAAATAGGAAAAAATTTTATACTCATCTCTGATTAAGATTTTTCCTATTCTTTCACTTTCCATCATTCCTTTAAATTCACCTATTAAGTCTTTAACTTCCTTCCAAGAGCTACATGAATTTTCTCCTCCACACTTTCCTTGCTTTATTTTGCTTTTCTTTCTCTTGTCACATCGCTATCTTTTCCTGTTTAAGAAGGAGACCTCTTGTTATGTGCCAGTATTTGACTGACACTAATAACATATTCCTTTATGACACTCTTTAGAATCTGTGGAATCCTCTTTCAGTATTCACACGCATTGTGTTGTTTTCCCATCCAACCTTGTCCAATGTTACCAGGATGATTTTTGCACAACTGAGGTCCATCCTGAGACTTATTCATAGAAATAGTTAACAATGTGGCACTTATTATGAGCAATACAGTATTCTAATTGTTGTGCATATATTACCATATGCAATCACATAGACGCTTATGAATTGAGAATTACTAACGCCGTCTGCATGTTACAGACAAATTTGAGACTCAGAAAGACCAAGTGCATTGTCCATGGTGTAAGAGGCAATAAGAGACAGCACTGGGCACCCACCCAAGGCAGTGTCATTCGATAGTGTGCTCTCCACTGCTGCCTGCCCCACACTGCGTCACTAAGAGTGTGATTTACGTGAAATTATAGTTTGCCAAGTTAAAAGTCATACCACTCTGACATCATTTTAATCTATGCATATTTTCGAATATGTGTGTCTCACAATTAGAACTTTATATCCATCTGATACATGACAATAAAAAGGAAAAAACAGTTAATTTCACCGAATCTTCCTGTGAATCATGGTAGAAACTACAGAAGAGATGCAATCTGTCTGGGCTCCAAGAGTAAATCACTTCAGTCTTTGAGTATAAATAAATGATTAGTGAACTATTTTCATGAAATGCAAATATTCTATATGGCAACCCAAGAAAGATATTGTTCAGAAACAAGGAAAATGTTTAGGAATTTAAGTTTTACACTACGGCTTGCTTCTGGTCAGCTCTGTCTGCCACATTCCTTTTCTGTTTAACATTCTCTCTGCTCCCTTCCTGCCATTAGACAGTCTATCCATGTCTCATCCAAAGAGAATGTTGTCGCTGAGAAAGCAAATAGACATGCCTGACACAGAGAAAAATATAAAGTCCTTTACATCATTTTAACAAGTTTGATACAGAGTTGTTGCTATTTCAATTTCAAGAATTTGTCTTGACACTGTAATAATCAATATATGGAAAGTTATTAACATCATTTCAAATATAAAAATAATTTAGCCCTGAATTTCTCCCATTTAATATAACTGTCAAAGTAAAACATGCAAATCATGGAAATAATTTTATAAAGACAATGAAAAGTATTTTAGTAAAACTTGCTTCTATTATTCAAAGCTTGATTTCCCATTAAGTTGTTGCATCCTCTAGTTCCATATTGTTTTTTCAAGAAACTTTATTACATGGTGTCATATTAACTGATAAGTAGAAGTAATCACATAAAACCTTAAAATTAATGTGATGTCACATGTGATGAGTGTGACATAAATTTTATGACTTTTTTTCATTAAAAAAATCAGTAGGGTAAAAGTATTTATTCTCAATTTTCCATTCATGTAGTCGCCTAAATGTACATAAATGTATAGTCACCTAGATATTTCCTAAATTATTTAAATAACATAGATATGGCTTTTTGTTTCTCAAATTTTCTTACATAGTTTTTGATTGCATTGTTTACCATTTTTCCAAACCAGATTATCCAAGTAGAGTCAATGTGAAATTTAATGAGTGTGCTATACTATTATATAATTTAAACATTTGTATTTATTTAATTTAAATAATGGTACAGCTCAAGTTCATGATTGCTCCAGAAATAATATCCCAGTACTGTGAATTCATCTCAAAAAGCACCTCGCTTTCTTCCAGAAGCAAAACTGTATTTTGTCCAGAGTCAGTGAGCTTTCAAACTTTCATTCCTGAACAAGTAAAAAATGCAAAGATGTATTTTAAAAGCACTGGGTCAAGATCAAAGATATTATGAATTTTGTCAGGCTCAGAGATCTGTTTACTAATGTCACGGACATCAGTGATGCTGACAATAGCCATTCTTCAGGAATAAGGATGAGGATCCTTTCTTCAGGGAGTGCCTATGCATCTTTTCATTTCTAGACTACATTTACTGCTAGAGACTCAACCAAATACTTCAGATAGTTTAAGAATTTCCCAGGCCTTGCCTGCTCACTCATTAGCTCTCTGTTCTGCCATGAAGGGAGATTCGAATTTTCCATTTTTTATCAAAAAATTTATATATCAAACCTTTTTATCAGAAAGTTTATCTATCAAACTTACATATGTAACATTCTAATTCAATCAACAACCCCCATTCCTTCAACAGATGTTCCATTTTTTGAGCACATCTTATGCAACCGACTCTCATACCACTGCCGGAATTCAAAGATCATCAAGATTAGTTCCATTCTGAAAAACACATTGACCACATTCTATGTGAGATGTTGGGGAGGTACAGCCTATACCAAGGCAGGATGACCACTCCAGCTCTGAGGGTTTATATTCCAGCCGAGGAGGTCAATAAAGCAGGGGTTCCAGCAGTGCTATGATGCAAGCAGGTACAAAGTAGTGGGAGTTTGCCTAAGTGCAAAGGAGCTCAATGTCACCTCCTGAGCACTGTGTATCTTTGAAGGAATAAACAAGAGGAGAGGACTACAATGGAAGTTAAGGAGATAAGGAATTTCCAGGCAGGAGAAATGCATATATAAATGCAAGGAATGGCTTGCATCTCTCTAGGAAATACCAAGTGCTTCCCTGTAGCTGGAGCCCCCACTTTACGCAGGTGGGGAAGGGAGGAGAGGGGAGAGGCACTCCTGGAGAAGAGAGCAGAGCCATAAAGGGCTTCTTTTCATAGGAAGCCCCAGGGAAACCAGGAAATGATGTTAAACAGCTCATTGAAATCGTACCATTTGAATCTGAGATGCTTGCAGTTGTGTGGGAAACGGACTGGAGCAGGTGAGTGAAGGTCAAGGTCCTCTCGGTGATCTCTAAGGAGGCAGGGGGATGCTGGGGCTGGGAGGTGGGGAGGTAAGATTGCTCTGAGCGCCACACACAGCACAAGGTCTCACCTCAGAGCATGGCCTTGCCTTGCTGCTTCTCATAAGCCAACTGAGAGAAAGTACATTTACAGAAAATTGTCTACTAGAAAACCCAGAGGAGCACACAGCTACACGCCCTAAGCCCTGCCCTTGAAATAGGTACACTAGAAAGTCATTAGCTGACCCTCATGCAGAGAAGTCTGAGTTTGATTGAAGCAACAACAGCAACAAAATGCCCATTTGCTACTGAATTTTTTTGGAGACCTAGTTAATATGCTGCATGTGTCTTGTATAAGATTCCTTGTTACATATAAATTTTTAAGGGTTTGAAATGAGGAAAAAATTTCCAAACCATTGCATTTCTTTTTGAACAATTCTTTACAAAATCTATTTTTTTGTGTATGTTGAACAGCTCAGACCTACTTTATCCCTCTAATAATTACAAGTGTTAATTTCACCTTCAGAAGACAGGTGCAGCTTTTTGTATGTATTTTAGTGAAAGTGTTAGTCACTCAGTCGTGTCAGACTCTGCAACCCCATGGACTGTTGCCTGCCAGCATCCTCTGTCCATGGATTCTTCAGGAAAGAATACTGGAGTGGGTTGCCATTTCCTTCTTCGGGGGATCTTCCCAACCCAGGGATTGAACTCGAGTCTCCTGCTTTGCAGGCAGATTCTTTACCATCTGAGCCACCAGGGAACTATTTTTTAAATATATGGGACCTCCTGTAAATTAACACATGCCCATTTTGAAAATAGTGAGTGTATAAATATGAAATTAATTATATCAACTTCACATTGATAATTCCTACAGAATTTTCTTTTAAGATCCTAATTTCTTGGGCTCCAGAAATTACTGTGGATGGTGACTGCTGCCATAACATGAAAGACGCATGCTCCTTGGAAGAAAAGCTATGACAAACCTAGACAGCATATTAAAAAGCAGAGACATCACTTCACTGACAAAGGTCCATATAGGCAAAGCTTTGGTTTTTCTAGTAGTCATGTACGGATGTCAGAGTTGGACCATAAGAAAGGCTGAGCACCTTCTATACCACATCCAGTGTCTCTGTCAGAAAGCTACTATTGCCACTTATTTTATTCCAACCACTTAAAGATTTTATAGATGTGATTCTTAATGATTCCAAATTCTCAAGGTCAATTCTAGAAAACACTCTTTCAGCATAAACATTTCAATAAATTTCATGTCATTTATTTAATTTTGGCTGAGAGAATTCAGTATAACCGTTTATGAGCAGGTTTGCTATGTGTTTGTCTTTTAATATATATAGCTCAGAAGACCACAAGTCATGTTGTATAACCAGTCGGTGTCAGGGGCTCCTCCCTTGTCACATTGTGTAAACTACCTTCTGCACAGGTGGACATCTAGCCTGAATTTAGGCAGTGAATATAGTTGAGTACCCTCATACAACCTTGTCTTAGCAAGAACAAGTCAAGAGTCTTACTCATCCTATTTATAGTTTTATCATCAACTAAAGGATACTTCTGGCACACTACCAATGGTTCAGTTCTTCTCAAACATTTTAACTCATAATATATCAGTCCCTACCTCCTGATGGTTGTTTCTTTCCAGAAATGAGTCTGTTGCCCAGGTCTTGGAGTTAGGTGTGCCTGAGAGCATGCTAACCCATTTAATTACTGAGCTGCCTGTGCTTTTACCAATCTGATCCAATCCCTGCTTCCCCCAATTTTCCCTTTGCCCTTCTCTTTCCTAAACAAGTTAATAAAAAGAAGTTTTAGGAAGCTATGGAAGATTGAGGGCTTCCCTGGTGGCTCAGACGGTAAAGAATCTGCCTGCAGTGCAGGAGACCTGGGTTCTATTCTTGGGTCACAAAGATCCCCTGGAGAAGGAAACAGCAACCCACTCCAATATTCTTGCCTGGAGAATCCCATGGACAGAGAAGCCTTGTAGGCTACAGTCCAGGGGGTCACTAAAGAGTTGGACATGATGAAGGACTAGCACTTTCACTTTTCACTTTTTCATGGAAGGTTGAAAGAAAGCAAAAAAAAAAAAAAAGAGAGAGAGCAAGCGAGAGAGACAAAATAAAAATAAAAAAAAAAAGCAATAGCTTTTTTAGCTTTTTTCTTTTACCCAATATAAGTTTCCTGATTAAGTCAGCTCTTTAGCCTCCTTCTCCCACTGTGAGAAGTCACTCCTGCTTTTATGTCACTCAGAAACACACACACATACTCTCTCTCTCCCCTTTCTGGCCAGTTGCCCACACAGGATCAACAGGGAGCTGCTATCTGTGGCTCCATCTACATGCAGTAGGAACATCCATTTCTGAGCCCTTGAACCCCACCTTCCTTTAGTCATTGAAGGCTTTCTGGCTCATCTTTGCTCCCTAGACTAGGTTAGAGTAGGCTCTGCTCCCTGGGCCTTGTGTTGAGGAGCACTAGTCCTTCCTATCACCCCAACTATATCCTTTTGCTCCTCTGGCCAGGTTCTTCAGCCAAGACTCAATTCTACTTAAACACATATCGAAAAATAGACTGCCACACATATACAAATTTAACTGCACTATCATCAATGTAAAATTAAAATATCCAATTCAGTGTATGTAGCCTTGTCTAACTCTCAGTCCCTTGTATGCTAGGATAATGACATGGCTAAGTCATGCATAGTCCGTGGCCAGAATAGCTCCTCTCCCACTTTTGTTAGCCAGTTCTATTTCCTGCTGAGCCTCTTGTGCAGTACATTTTGATCTACATTTCATACAACTCCAGTGACAATTTATTTTTGTCATAGAAAAAAAAGCCTATTTTATTGCTCAATAATCTGATTAATTGTTCACAGATTGAAAATTGCTCCTATAGATCTAACATTTCAGCTCTTCTACTACTGAGCACACCATTTATATTTTGAAAATATAGTATTATGATTTTCCAAATATACAAAATAGTCCTTCAGTTCCCTCTGAGAGAAGTCAAAGTAGTTATATAATGCTTTGTTAGAGCAAAGGAGGAATGATGTTTTTGTGATGCTGCCTGTGTTAAGTTTCATCAAACACACAGAAATCATTTAAAGTAGAAAAAACATTTTCAACAAGAGCATTAGTGGTAGAAATAAAATTTTAAAATTTCTTACCCCTGATCCCTTGACATCTTCCCTCTTTAACTATGGAGACTTTGCTTAAGCGTTTAAAATGTAATTAAATGCACCATTCCAAAAAAAAATGGAGAAAATGTCATATATGGCAAAGGAGGAAATGCTAATCCTAATGAGAATAAAGAAAATAATGTGATTACCAGTATTAGAGGGAATTATTGATAAATGTAAGAAAACCATTTAAAATGCATCAAGAGGTGAGCCTTTCGGTGGGAAAGAGACTGAAGATTAGGCAGTTAGAAATTGTTACTATGGTACAAAAATACGTCAGTACTTAGAAAATGGTCAGGAAACATGAAAACACAAGGGTCTCTGTCAAACAGTGCTAAAACACATGAAATTCACAAGGATTAAATTCATCAAAGGATTAAGAAATAGACAAGTGAAACATGTACTAGCACTTACTCTAATTCAGTATTCTTTCAAGAGGTTATTACAGATTATATTAAACTGAACATATATAACCTAAGGCATAAGTTAAATTAAGCCACAGAAAAATGGTAAATGATGGGAAAGTACAACCATTTATAAAGTATTAAAAGGACACAGCTGGTATTTGAATTTAGCTGGCATATGAATCGAGCTTTTTAATTTTTAAAATTATTTTAAGGGACACATTTGATTCTCCTTGAGTGTGATAGTTATGAACCAAACTCTTACAGTAAAATGAATGATTTCTTCCAATTGTCAATTTCAGAGAATGCTTGCTGTGCTGTGCTCAGTCATATCTGACTCTGCAACCTCTTGAACTGTAGCCGGCCAGGCTCTTCTGTCCATGAAATTTTCCAGGCAAGAATACTGGTGTGGGTTGCCAATTCCTCCTCCAGGGGATCTTCCTGACCCCAAGATCAAACCTGTGTCTTTTGCATCTCCTTCACTGGCAGGCAAATTCTTCACCACTGCATTACCTGGGAAGCCTAATGTTTAACTAGAAGAATTTCAGATTTTTGAACAATTTTCTCCTTGAGAAGTAAAAGCATACCAGATAATAATCACATTGTAAGAAAATTCAGCAGAGTCATGAAACTCCTCAGGTAATACTCCAGACCATCGGATTCCAGCCCTTCCCCAGACACAGGTCCAAGAAGGATGACTTCTTCCTACAGTAAGCTGAAGATCAGCCATCCTGAAGTCTGCCTCATAAAATACAAGCAGGTGTAGGATTCTGAAGGCTTCCCATGTGTCCCATTATATAATGTTCATAACACCCCTCTGAGGAGAGTTTTAAAATTTGTCCCACATCAATAGCTCAGAAAACTGAGCCTTGGTTAAGTTTAATTAACTCAGAATGAAAACTAAACAAACAAACAAACAAGTCAACAACTGAAAATCCTGTGTATTTTCCAATAGGCTATCTAGAATTTCTCTCATTGTCCTACATCCCTAATCTAAACTTGCAGAACTTGGAGAAGATGTCTATGAGATTACTCATTAGGAAGAATCTGAAATAATTCATCACATACAGGTAAACAATAAGAAAAGTTACATGTTCAGTCATTTTATGTCACAGGGCCAGACGTGCTTCAAGTGTGTAGACTGCAATGTTTCATCTGCACTTTTTTCTCCTTAGTTTTCCTCACATTCTTATTAAACTGGTTGATCATGGGTATACATAGCAACATAAACCTGTTACTTTAAGTTTAGTGCCTATAAACAGTAAGAGAGCGTCATTCATTGGAAGTTTGGGGATTTCTTGTTCTCTTCCGAGTTTTGAAAGATGGCCAATGTGATTTGCCTCACCTAGCTTCTCCTAAACTAAGGACAACATGTTCCTAGCACAAAGCCTCCACTGTGTACAAGCAGAGACTCGAAATAGAAACCAGAGCAGAAGAAAATATGTAAGAAGTGACTTTCACTTCATATGTTCTACAAGAACTCTTAAGATTCATTCATGTGGCAAAAGAATTTTCCATTAGTCCATGAAAATAAGCAAGCCATTAGTAACAAAATGAAGAAATTGTTTCAAAATTTCAAGTCACATGTCTGGGGTATATTCTTCTGGCAAAAAAAATCAAGGGGAATTGACTATATACATGTGGAATGAAAGTCATTCATGCCATCCAGCATGCTGGAAACAGGGCATATAAAAGAGAAATAAGATCCAGCTCATGTCCTGGGGAAATTCTTTATGGAAAAAAGGAAGAAACTTGAATTATTGTCATAATTGTAGTACAAATTGATAAGTGTTGTTGTGAGCTGTTAATAGCATTGGGGAGAGTACAATAGTAAAATGAAAATATGCCTGTAGATATGGGGAAAAGCTTCAGAACTGAAACATGTTACACAGAGTGCAATGGAATAAGTCATACTAAAAAGAGATAAATGAGGAAATGAAACGCAAAATGGAAAGGTATCAAACTGAAAGACCAGGATGTCATCAGGCAATGATTGCTTAAATGAGCAATGAGGAGGGAACTGGGAGATGAAGGTGAGGAAAAGGTGAGACACTTCACCCCCATGAAGTCATTATCCAGATCCCAGGAATGGTCTTCAACAGGTCTGGGCAGCCCTGAAGACACACAAAAACAGATTCTCACCTTATCATCTGACATCCTGACCCAAAGGTCATGAACCTACTTTCAATAAGTCCACAGGGTGAATTTGATGCTGGGTAAATGCAGGACACAGGCTTCCCTGATGGTTCAACAGTAAAGAACCTGCCTGCCAATGCAGGAGATGCTGGTTTGATCCCTGGGTCAGGAAGATTGCCTGGAGAAAGGAACGGCAACCCACTCTAGCATTCTTGCCTGGGAAATCACATGAAGAGAGGAGCCTGGTGCGCTACAGTCCACGGAGGTCACAAGAGTCAGACATGATTTAGCAACTAAACAACAACAAATAATGCAGGACACCCTGTGAAGAATACCATCCTACAGCTTCAAAGTGAAGAGACTTGGAGCTCCCACGGATTGATGGATTGCCTGGGGGTATCCACAGAAAGGGACATTTCCCAACATTAATGGAAACCAGATTTCCACTTCATTACTATCTATAAGAAACAAGCTTTGTTTTGTTTGGAGATTTTTATCTTACTGTAAGTTGGAGTGGCAAACGTGCATCAACTAGGTTTAGAATAATAATTCTTAAGTTTCAGTGTATCCAAGCATTGTCCAGAAGCTGTGTTTAAAGGTGCAGGTGACTGATTACTCACTCCCAGGGTTCCTGATTCAATAGTGTCGGGTAAGGCCAAAGACTCTGCACTTCTAATAAAAATTTACATGCTAGTGATTCTGATGCGAGTAATCCTTTGAAGGAGGTGATTGACCATCTGAAGACACTGTGAAACATGGCTCCAAAGCTTCCTTATAAGCATTTTACAGCATCAGTGTTTTATCGGCTGGTTAGACATCTAGTCTTAGGGACGACAGAGAATGAGATGGCTGGATGGCATCACCGACTCTGTGGACATGAGTTTGAGTGAACTCCGGGTGTTGGATGGACAGGGAGGCCTGGCGTGCTGTGATTCATGGGGTTGCGGAGAGTCAGACATGACTGAGCAACTGAACTGAACTGAGACATCTAGTCTGATTTATAGCAGGCCGACCCTATTTTAGGCCTTGAATGTGCTTAGTTGATCAGTCATGTCTCTTTGCGACCTTGTGGACTGTAACCCACCAGGCTCCTCTGTCCATGGGGATTCTCCAGGCAAGAATACTGGAATGGGTTGCCCAGCCCTCCTCCAGGGGATCTTCCCAACCCAGGGATCAAACCCAGGTCTCCTGCATTGCAGGTGGATTCTTTACCATCTGAGCAACCAGGCCTTGAATAGCTATTAACATTTAGAATTTACAGATAAATAGATAAATTAATCTGTTATCTGGTTATCTTTTACCTTCATATAATGATCACTTTATACACAAATGCTTTGCTTCTTCAGCATTATAATTATCTGTCAAAAGACTCAGTTTTCTTGATCACTGTCCTATAAGATTTTCAGGTAATTAGTAGGGGAAATCTATTTTCTTTTCATCAAAGTACTTCTTAGTGAGTCACGATTTCTTGCACCTTAGAGATTTGTTTCATTTAGGTGAATCAGGTAACACAAGCCGGTATTCAGGATAATGCCCCATTAGAAACTATAAGAAATTGAAAATACACTTGAATAACTTAATCATATACAAATTCACACATAATTAAGTTACTGTCTGCTCTACCATAGAAAGATTTTTACATTTGATTCCTCATTAGTGAAAACTTGAGTTTACCACTATTCTGCTAGGTCAGAAGCCAGTTTTCAAATATTCTTCATTGAAAATGTATAATTTATTGGTTCAACAAGCTGTGTAATTTATAAGCTCAACAAATTTTGGAATAAGAGACCACAATGAGAACCCAGGCTGTGTACCCACTGCAAACATGGGTGGTTATGACCAGGCATGATGGCCTTCAGGAAAGGGGGTTGAGAGTTCCTACCCCTGCAGAAGGTCCCAGTTTTCTCATGGATGAGTTTAGCTGCGACTGGGACCCCAGTAAGTACCATGAAGGCAGTCATCGTATCTGTTTGTTCACTACTCTATCCACAGCAACTAACATTGAGCCCAACACATATTAAGGGTTTAGCAAGGTATTTGCTGGGTCAAATCCGAGTTTCAACAACTGATAAATGATAAATAGCATTCGGTTTCCTATACAATATACCTGAAGAAGGAGCTCCTTTTCTATGAGGGAGTCCAGAAACACAAGTTATCAAAAGACATGGCTCTGAGAACAGACTAGGGCAAGACATACATGATCATGGGGATTTATTTCCTCCTGTAGAGCCTGAGGAAACCAATTTTACTTATACTAGATGTCACTAGAAACCATGCACATCAATCATGATTCTAAAAGTTTTTCTTAAAACTTTGCTTCTAAATGTGAATTTTCATTAATGTTGTATCTTTCTTCTGCATTCACCTTCAAAATATCACATTGTAGACACACTGAAAAACGGTTCTTAATGATGAAACAAGAAGGTGGTAGTAATAACTTCTGTAGTTAATCTTTCTCTGAGTGCTCCAAGTATCTTTCCATATCACCAAAATATATTCAGAGTCTATAAAAACTGCTGTCATCATTTGTAAGGCAAAATGACCTAGGTCATTATTTCCACCGGTGCTTTAGAAACTTAAATTTTACATTTATCAAGTTGAAAAAAAAACCAAACATCTAGGTAGTTAAAAAAAAAAAAAACTGGAAAAATGACATGCTTATGAAAGTTGAAAGCAATGAAAGTGTTAGTCGCTCAGTGGTGTCTGACTCATTGTGACCCCATGGACTATAGCCTGTCAGCCTCCTCTGTCCATGGAATTCTCCAGGCAAGAATACTGGAGTGGGTTACCATTTCCTTCTCCAGGGGATCTTTCCCACCCAGGGATCAAACCTAGGTCTCCTGTGTTACAGCTAATTCAGTTCAGTATGATTATAAGACAGAATATCAGATATTTTTATAAAGTGTTTCCCAGGGTCAAGGAAATCAAAATTATGTATCATCCCTTCTTCACTGGTCCATTACTCTAAACTTAGTCTCTTCTTTAAAATTGGAGGAATTTTAAAACTTTCTTTGTTTGATTCAGAACATAGGACTATATTGAGTTTGAATGGGAGCAATTGCCGAAGGCCCAGTACCTCAAATATTAGAAACACGAAAGCATACTATTCTCTCTTCACTATCAAGTCACTTTCTAATAATCAACCCTGCTCCTCAGAATATAGTAGGTAAAGGAATTAATTTAGAATTGTCCCATAGCAGATGAGAGAGGACAATAAAAATGATGAAATAATGGAGTAGAAAGGTAACAGGCATAATTTTTTTTCTTCTATTGCTTTTGCCTCCTCTCTTCTCTTGCTCCTGTACAGGAATCAAAGACGAGTGGCTTTAGATAATAAAAATATCCGTTTGGATCTGTTTCAAGGATAGAAAGAGCTATACAACCCGAATTGCATCATGAGGAATTCTAGAACTCTGTTTTATCTTGCATGGCTGTAATAACTCAGGCCAACATGTGATTTAATTTACAAATACTACATTTTTTTAATTAAAAGAAAAAAAGGAGTTTAATGAGTCACTGTATTGTTACAAGTTGACACTTAGAGCATTTAAAAATAGAAAATGAGAAATCGCTGTTCAAATTTCAATCTCTTGAAAGAGAAAATTGAATAATATGAATAAAGCTTCTGCTCTTTCAATCTTATCTATCGTCTAAAAGCACATGTGATGAAAATAACACCTGAATTCAAAATTTTCCAGGAAAACTAGCATATATTCCTAAGAGTTTTTAAATATTATTTCAGCCTGGGTTGAAAAAACTTAGTGAGCCAGAACAGTATATTATGATGCCTATTGAGACATGCAGCAAGTAAAGATAAACAAGTAACACTTTGCAAGAAGCAAGTTACAGATTACTATTACTTCATCATTAAAAAAAAAACGTATTAACAACTTGTTATAGTTATAACATTGGATTAGACTTGTTGTAAGGCAATGGTTTTTCCCGTGGTCATGTATGGATGTGAGAGTTGGACTGTGAAGAAAGCTGATCGCCGAAGAATCGATGCTTTTGAACTGTGGTGTTGGAGAAGACTCTTGAGAGTCCCTTATACTGCAAGGAGATCCAACCAGTCCATTCTAAAGGAGATCAATCCTGGATGTTCATTGGAGGGACTGATGCTAAAGCTGAAACTCCAATACTTTGGCCACCTCATGAGACGAGTTGACTCATTGGAAAAGACTCTGATGCTGGGAAAGGTTGGGGGCAGGAGGAGAAGGGGACGACGGAGAATGAGATGGCTGGATGGCATCACCGACTCTGTGGACATGAGTTTGAGTGTACTCCGGGAGTTGGTGATGGACAGGGAGGCCTGGCGTGCTGTGATTCATGGGGTCGCGGAGAGTCGGACACGACTGAGCGACTGAACTGAACTGAACTGAACTGAAGTATATTGTCACCCTGCTTATTTTAACTTATATGCAGAGTACATCATGAGGAACGCTGGGTTGGAAGAAGCACAAGCTGGAATCAAGATTACCAGGAGAAATATCAATAACCTCAGATATGCAGATGATACCACCCTTATGGCAGAAAGTGAAGAGGAAGTAAAAAGCCTCTTGATGACAGTGAAAGAGGAGAGTGAAAAAGTTGGTTTAAAGCTCAACATTCAGAAAACTAAGATCATGGCATCTGGTCCCATCACTTCATGGGAAATAGATGGAAAAACAGTGGAAACAGTGTCAGATTTTATTTTGGGGGGCTCCAAAATCACTGCGGATGCTGATTGCAGCCATGAAATTAAAAGACGCTTACTCCTTGGAAGGAAAGTTAAGACCAACCTAGATAGCATGTTAAAAAGCAGAGATATTACTTTGCCAACCAAGGTCCGTCTAGTCAAGGCTCTAGTTTTTCCCGTGGTCATGTATGGATGTGAGAGTTGGACTGTGAAGAAAGCTGAGCGCTGAAGAATTGATGCTTTTGAACTGTGGTGTTGGAGAAGACTCTTGAGAGTCCCTTGGACTGCAAGGAGATCCAACCAGTCCATTCTAAAGGAGATCAATCCTGGGTGTTCATTGGAAGGACTGATGCTAAAGCTAGAAACTCAATACTTTGGCCACCTCATGAGAAGAGTTGATTCATTGGAAAAGACTCAGATGCTGGGAGGGTTTGGGGGCAGGAGGAGAAGGGGAAGACAGAGGATGAGATGGCTGGATGGCATCACCGACTCGATGGACATGAGTTTGAGTGAACTCCAGGAGCTGGTGATGGACAGGGAGGCCTGGCGTGCTGTGATTCATGGGGTCGCAGAGAGTCGGACACGACTGAGCGACTGCACTGAACTGAAGAATGCATCAAAGAGATAAGCCATCCTGACCTCCATTACACTTCCACTTAACTTTCAGTAACTTCCAGTTCGCTGGTTTTCTTCTCAACAATGCAGAAGTGAAGTACTGAGCTTTGTTTGTTTGTTTATATTTTTGGTCACACCAGGTGGCATGTGGGATCTTAATTTCCTGACCAGGGATCGAACCTGTACCCCTGGCAATGGAAGCTCAGAGTCTTAACCAGTGGACCATGAGGGAAGTCCCCAGAAGTGAAGTATTGATAGTTACACATTTGAAGGACCAAAATAACTCTGCCAAACTTGTTCTCAAGTCAATCATTTTCATAAAGTAGCAATATTTCTAATTCCATTTGCACATAACTATTTGTTGTCAAAAGCATCTAAACATGATGAAAAATAAAATAGAATTCTTACACACTTTTTATATGCAAAATACACTGAGGAAAGTATTCGTTGAGATGATTATAGAGACTGAACCTTAAAAGATGTGAACCATGTAATTAAGTGACCCATCAACAAGATTAGCAGCCAGTAATTTGTAACAGGACATTCACATTCAATTCAAAGACTAAAGTTAGTAGATCACTAAAGGAGTATCATTTGGAAAATTGAAATCGTCCTTTGGTTCAATTTAATGTACTAGCAAATGACCCTGTATGACATCTTGTAAACAATTGCATTTAGAAATCCTTGTAATTTCCTTCACAAGTTCTAAATGGAACTATAGTCTGCTAAAAAGCCATTTGAGTAACCATGTAAAATTCGAGCCTTTGACAAATTACAGCCTGTTTCTTGAGAAATCTGCTGGGTTTCCTAATTTAATCATGATCAAAAGATTCCCAGTGGGTACACTTAGCTTTAAGAGTAAGTCTCAAAGTAAATTAACTATTTCTTCTGTAATGTTCATTAAGTAAATTGTATCTCGCTGCCAATTACCATGTTCTTAAAATAAGGGAAACGCCCATCTCCATTCACAGATAGCACAGGATTCTCTTCCATGTTGCAAGGCATATAAGAATACACTGGGGTGCTCACTCCTTGCCAACCCCCGCTAGTGGTAACCACTAGTTTGTTCTCTGCCTCTGTAAGTCTGCTTCTGTTTTGTTATATTTATTTATTCATTTTATTTTTTAGATTACACATATGAGTAATAACATACAAAATTTGTCTTCATCTGATTTATTTCACTAAACATACTTTTTAAAAGGAAACTATCAGTACCTAAATCACTACCAGCTTCATTTACCATATGTAAAAGACAGTTCTAAAAATAAAAAGGAGTCCCAACAATACACTTGCAACACACACACACACTCAATCAAAAATACAATGTCAACAATAGTGGCTTGAGGAGTTTTGAGGGCCCCTTCCTCAGTGAAACGACAACAATAGCTTAAAATTATTTAGAAAAACATGATTTAAAGTCCCTGAAAATTGTAATAAAGTCATGCAGCCAATAAAGAAATTTTTAAAAAATAGAAATAAAGAATATACTGGGATGGAAAAAAAATACCATATCCAGGAAGAGGAACAGAAGCCAACTTGTGTTTTGAAAAACACAACTTCCAAAATTTTTTAAAACGTGGCATTCAAATTGGGAAGGGGATCCATTACTATACATTCGTTCATGTACAAGAAGTACCTAGCCACCCAGCAAAGTGAAGCAATATCCTTGTCATTCCGTTCCGTTCTGTCGCTCAGTCGTGACCGACTCTTTGCGACCCCGTGAACTGTAGCCTACCAGGCTTCTCCGTCCATGGGATTCTCCAGGCAAGAATACTGGAGTGGGTTACCGTTTCCTTCTCCAATCCTTGTCATTAGGGAAGGCTAAAGAGAATTCCTCTCCCTGTCTGATTGGCTATTTGGCTCCCAAGAACAGAGACTTTATCAATTACATTCTATTTAGAGTAAATGTCCTGATATTTAGGTACTTGTAGAAGAGCTCTAGACTTCCCAGGCGGCACAGTGGTAAAGAATCTGCCTGCCAATGCAGGAGACATGTGTTCGATCCCTGGGTCAGAAGATCCCTTGGAGAAGGAAATGGCAAACCACTCCAGTATTCTTGCCATCCCATGGACAGATGAGCCTGGACGGCTACAGTCCATGGGGTCGCAAAGAGGCAGAATCGACAGAGTGACTGAGCAAGCACATGCATATACAGAGGAGCTCTAAGTTCCAGGGAAGCAATAATTCTGTTCTCTTCATCTGAAACTTGTAGTTCAAATGTAAATATATGAAGATTTCCCCCTTGATAATGAGGGCAGTAATGCCCTATTCACAAATTTATAGAAGTCACTTCAATGTTGGTGGATTCTTTAATTCTATTAGTGATAAAGTAGTAGTTACCTAGTTTCTGTTGGCCATGCAGTAACTCATTCTTTTAATTCATTTGGGAAAGAAAAAAATATTAGCTCCAAGATATTCACATCTGATATCTAGGATGGCTTATGGGCTTTCCATCTTGCCTGCTCTACTTGATAGGTAGTGGTTGCCCAGAGACCCAGGCTGAGGAGATTGGGGGCTGCATCAAGGCTCCCCGACAATGAGTGCCCTAAAAGGGTAGCAATTTTGTCTAGCATGGCGAAAAGCAGAGTCCTATGTCAGATACATGAAGAACCTGTCTTAAATGATGTGGATTTACTGCTTACAAATTCACTGAAGAACACAACATCTTTATTTCATAATTTTTGTGAACTTTGGAAGTTTGTACCACTCAAAGAAATACTTTCCATAAGCTTTCAACTTGCTGCTTGAATATGGTAAAGAATGAGAGAGAATGCTAGGATTGATAACATAGAAAGTATAGAAGTGGAAAATCGAAATAATCCAAATATTTAAGCACTGGAAAAGTGAATGATATAGTATTATAACAAAGATTACTTGTTTCCCCTAATATTAAATAATGTTTCAACTGTCAACAAAAACTAAAGTATCTGTTCTGAAATTTAGTTTTATTAACTGTCAGTTAGTGAATATGCTTTATTTAAAAGTCTTCAGAAGCATAAAATACATGAAATGATGTAAATACCTACAGTTTAAAAAATTTAAGTAATTATGTTATATAAAAATATGCCTGAGTTCATTATCAGTTTTATTTGCCTTTAAGTTCTTCCAGATGAAATAGGAGCAGGACATTATAATGGCAACATAAATAGACTATAACAAAAGTATCTATATAAACATCATTTAAAGTAGTAATAGTAAATGAATGATTAGAAATCTGCACATACAATTTTGATTTTTCTTACTAAAAGCTACAATGAAAAAGATAAATGTACACGAATAAAATGTAAACCCAGAAAATTTCAGCTCATTTAAAGCAGAGACAAGATAGAAAAGTAAGTCCTAAAGATCTAGTGATTATAGACAACAATGATGTATTCAGTTCAGTTCAGTCGCTCAGTCGTGTCTGACTCTTTGCAACCCCATGAATCACAGCACGCCAGGCCTCCCTGTCCATCTCCAACTCCCGGAGTTCACTCAAACTCATGTCCATCAAGTCAGTGATGCCATCCAGCCATCTCATTCTCTGTTGTCCCCTTCTCCTGCCGCCAATCCCTCCCAGCATCAGAGTCTTTTCCAGTGAAACTACTCGTCACATGAGGTGGCCAAAGTATTGGAGTTTCAGCTTTGGCATCAGTCCTTCCAATGAACACCCAGGATTGATCTCCTTTAGAATGGACTGGTTGGATCTCCTTGCAGTCCAAGGGACTCTCAAGAGTCTTCTCCAACACCACAGTTCAAAAGCATCAATTCTTTGGCGATCAGCTTTCTTCACAGTCCAACTCACATCCATACATGACCACGGGAAAAACCATAGCCTTGACTAGACAGACCTTTGTTGGCAAAGTAATGTTTCTGCTTTTTAATATGCTATCTAGGTTGGTCTTAACTTTCCTTCCAAGGAGTAAGCATCTTTTAATTTCATGGCTGCAATCAGCATCCGCAGTGATTTTGGAGCCCAAAAAAATAAAATCTGACACTGTTTCCACTGTTTCCCCATCTATTTCCCAAAAAGTGATGGGACCAGATGCCATGATCTTTGTTTTCTGAATGTTGAGCTTTAAACCAACTTTTTCACTCTCCTCTTTCACTGACATCAAGAGGCTTTTGAGTTCCTCTTCACTTTCTGCCACAAGGGTGGTATCATCTGCATATCTGAGGTTATTGATATTTCTCCCAGCAATCTTGACTCCAGCTTGTGCTTCTTCCAGCCCAGCATTCCTCATGATGTACTCTGCATATAAATTAAATAAGCAGGGTGACAATATACAGCCTTAAGGTACTCCTTTTCCTATTTGGAACCAGTCTGTTCCATGTCCAGTTCTAACTGTTGCTTCCTGACCTGCATATGATGTATTAGGAAATTCCAAGTTGCTTAGAGACTAGATCTTAGCTGTTCTCACCACAAAAAAGACACAATTATGTAACAGGATACAAGTGTTAACTAAAACTACAGTCTTAATCATACTGCAATACATAAATGTATCAAATCTACACCTTGTACATTTTAAACTTATACAATATTATACAACTATATTTCAATTAAAATTGCGATTTGATAACAATTACCTACATTGACATGAATATAAAGAAATGAAGAGGCGCATGAATTATGTGTTCCAAGACATTTAAAAATTCTACTCATTATCCCACATTTTTTACATTGCTGTAAATTTCAACTTTAGTCCAGCATACATTCTAGCATGATCTAATACCTTAGCCCACTCATATATATTAATAACCACACTTCTCTCTTGAATTCCACACATACAATGCAAGGTATTAGCTGTAAATGACTAAATAAGGGTAAACATCTAATGCCCAAGCACTCGCACTAAGTAAGATCTTTTATTTAGTAACATTTTCTCACACACAAACCTGTGATACTAGAATGTAATAGGCAAAGTCAAATTTTTCTGATGATTTCCCTTCGTGCTATTTCCTTCTTGGCAGATTTAAAGAGAACTTGCTTTTCACTATCAGGGCTGTTCATCTTCCATCATGCTGAAATCATGTTCCTCTTTCAAGGGCCATCATTTTTGACTCGCTCCACACGACTGAGCAACTGAACTGAACCCCCTTTCAACACAGATGCTAGCCAGAGAAGAGTGGGAATGGGAAAGAATGGAACTAATATTGTGGTGCTAGTGATAAAGAACCTGCCTGCCAATGCAGGAAACTTAAGAGATGCGGGTTCCATCCCTGGGTGGGCAAGATACCCTGAAGGAGGGCATGGCAACCCACTCCAGTATTCTTGCCTGGAGAATCCCATGGACAGAGGAGTCTAGCAGGCTACAGTCCATGGGGTCGCAAAGAGTCAGACATGACCGAAGCAACTAACCTAGCTAGCAAGCTAAGAAATATCTGGAATCAGGACGCTGAGCTTAGTAATATACATACAGTAATTCAGATAATAAAATTTTATCTTTTACTTCAACAGTTTTTTATTTCTACCTTCAGTTCTTTTTTATCAGCCTTCTGGATTGCTCCTTACAAGTAGAATTCTGGATCTAACATTGCAGAGTCAGCTTAGTTATCCCTATGATGTGTGCTCAGTCATGTCCAGTTCTTTGCGACTCCATGGACTGTAGCCTGCCAGGCTCCTCTGTGCATGGAAGTTTCCAGGCAAGAATACTGCAGTGGGTTGCCACTCCCTTCCCCAGGGGATCTTCCCCACCCAGGGATTGAACCTGTGTCTCTTGTGTCTCCTGCATTGGCAGGGAGATCCTTTACCACCAGCACCACCTGGGAAGCCCTATTATCCTTACTGTTTGCAAAGTTTCCCGAATTTCCAAGCAGGCTTTCATTCTCCCATATCTTTACATTTCACTTTAGAGTTTTTAATCAAAATGTAGCATAATAGCTTCTACATAGTATATGCTCCGAGTAGCTTTAAGTGCTAAATTTGCTTAAGGGGTAGAAGCTACCCTTACTTTCATTCTGTACCTGAACTAACTTAAAACCAGACAGATAAAGCAACTTAGCTAAGGTCAGTGAGTTAGGTAATCTGGTTGTCTGGATCCAAATCCTGTGCGCTGAATAAGTGCATTGGAAATAGAGCCCCAGGTTTGCCAGAGGTGGGAGGATTGCTGTGGCTGTCCAGAAAGCTGGCACAAGAGTCCAGATACACAATAATGGCTCACAAGCCTCCTGCTGGGCCTGCCAGGCAGTGCCTAGTAGACACTGGTGATGGAATGAACCAACCAGTCCTCCAGTATACAAGCTGTACATTTCACTTTGTCAAGATATTGAATTAACCAGTATATTTTCTTCATCTTTTATCATTTTTTAATTTAATCCCAGAATCACACTGCACTGGCGAAGGAAATGGCAACCCACTCCAGTATTCTTGCCTGGGAAATCCCATGGACAGAGGAGACTGGAGGGCTACAGTCCATGGGGTCGCAAAGAGTCAGACACGACTTAGTGACTGAAACAAAAACAAAACCAAATGGTAAGTCCAGAGAAAACCGTCTGAAAAGAAATTTTACCTTATTTAATGTTTATCTATTCTTTAAAAAAAAAAAAAGCAGAGACATTACTTTGTTAACAAAGGTCCATAGTCAAAGCTACGATTTTTACAGTAGTCATGTATGGATGTGAGAGTTGGACTATAAAGAAAGCTGAGTGCTGAAGAATTGATGCTTTTGAACTGTAGTGTTGAAGAAGACTCTTGACAGTCCCTTGGACTGCAAGGAGATCCAACCTGTCAATCCTAAAGGAAATGAGTTCTGAATATTCATTGGAAGGACTGATGTTGAAGCTGAAACTCCAATATTTCAGCCACCTGATGCAAAGAACCGATTCACTAGAAAAGACCACGATGCTGGGAAAGACTGAAGGCAGGAGGAGAAGGGGACGACAGAGGATGAGATGGTTGGATGGCATCACCGACTCGATGGATATGAGTTTGAATAGCCCTGGGAGTTGGTGATGGACAGGGAAGCCTGGCGTGCTGCAGTCCATGGGGTCGCAAAGAGTCAGACACGACTGAGGGACTGATTCTTTTTTAATATGTTAACGAGATTATAAAAATTAATGAAGCTGTGTTTTACAAAGAATTTAACTATTTCTAGATAAAAGCTTCAACGAGTTTTCCTAATTATCTTAACAATACTGTTTTTATTTTCTAACATTTACAGGAAGAAGCCTCTTGAGTGAAGAAAATTACAATGTATCAAAGATACCAGCTCTACTCTTAGTCCTGCTTTTGCCAGAATCTTTCACATATACTACAGTCAGTTAGGGGAGCAGTTGACTACTTATTTCAAATTCATTCAAAAGTACTGGGAAGTTGAGGCCAGGTCTTAGGGATAGTCTCCAAACAGGGCATTCATTTACTCCCAAGAGAAAAGATGTAAACTACAGACTCACAAAGACTGAGCGTTTGAAATCAGAAGTATTAAATCCAGTGAGTGTGGCTGTAAACCCACCTTATATATCTCTACCATAATAATGCCTATGTGCTGTTTTTCGCTTTGTTTGGCCTCAAGTGTACATTAGTGAATTTTTTCATGTCCTTTAGTAAATCTATCCCAGGAATAACCTGTTTGTCGCACCTGAGAAAAGACAGCTAATTTTGGTTGCCCAGAGTGCCATGGGGATCAGGTTAGCCACCGAGGGAGTCGAGGGGTTGCAGACATGGATGCCTCACACCTCAGCGTGCTTCATCTTTCAAAGGGGAACTGAGCAGCTGGGTTGGAAACCGCAGAGAAACCAGGACTGCATACACGTTTCATCATAGTTGGGTAGAAGCTCATCAATGGAATCTTCATATATAAAGTTTTATTACTATAAATAATTTGTCTTCATGTATCTCATTATTTTTAATCCTTGAAAATTCATAGAAACAAATGGATTTGAGTATTATGATTTTAGTTTTCATTTCATAAATGACTATGTATCTATATAATTCTTGAACTTACATAGTGGTTCCCCAGGGAGAGAGCAACATTTCAAAGTTAAAAGGGGACTCATCATCTAAGAAAAAAGCAAAATTGTTAGGAAAGATGGATTATATTCATAGATATGGCTGTTTAGCAAATTAATACTTATAATGTTTCCATCTTATAAAGCCACAGCTGGCTTTATTCTCCATGTTTATTTGACTAAGTTACTATTTTAAAAAAAAACTAATTCTATTTTAGGCATCAAAATTTCTAAAGCTTGTTTTCTGAGTCAATTACATTAGAACAGAGCTCCACTGAACAGTAAGCACTTTATGTGTGAATACTATGTTACTGTTTATTTCTCCTTCATTTATCACAGCACCTAACATGCAATACACTTGAATGTTGCTGGAAAACAAGTAAAGGAAACATAGATAACAGATAGAAGGGTGACTGGTATATGCCTCGAAAAATGTCCTACATGAAGGGGAATGGTTGATGGAACAATGAATGGAGGGGACTGAAAATGACCAGGAAGCCCACTCTGGGTGGCCTGTATAAGGAACATTAGTCGTTCAATTGTGTCTGACTCTGAGACCTCACGGACTATAGCCTCTGTCCATGGAATTCTCCAGGCAAGAATATTGGAGTAGGTTGCCATTCCCTTATCCAGGGGATCTTCCCAACCCATGGGTTCAAGAGCAGGTCTCCCATATTGCAGGCAGATTCTTTACTAGTCTGAGCCATCAGAGAAGCCTCAGGCTGCACCTAACAGTTTCCAAAGGGACCCAATGTTTCTCTTCTTCCAGTATGAAGGGCCACAATACCCCACTGGTCCAAAGTATCCTGGTCTTGAGCAGCTAGCATTCCAAGGTAACTTATTAAACAGCTGGTGCCCTAAATCCAGACTGCCTGGTATGTTTTATTCCAAAGATGAGGTGGTTCTCAGAACTGAAGTGGGGGTGAGGTCTGTCCATCAGAATTCACACCCACACAGCTGTGCCCCATCCTTTGCATGACTCTCAATCACATGATGTGGGGATCATGGAAACTCCTGCTTTCCTTTCTCTATATGAAATTTTCCTTTTCCCAGTAGAGCCTATTCCTTAACCTATACTGTTACATAAGATGCAATTAGTTCGTCTCATGCGACATGACAGATGGAGACCTAAATAGATGGATTTTACTAAACAGATAACATCATCTCCTTATGTTATTTCTACTCAATCCAATTAACACTTTACTGAACACTTCAGCCATACAAAGTCCTGGGAGAGAAAGTGTTGTGAATACAACCTTCAATACTTTATTTGGTAAGTTATAATCCACTTGTAGAAAACTTTGAACGAAAGGTATGACCAGAAGAAAAACAGAGCAAAAAGTAACTGATTCTAGTCATATAACTGAAAGAAGATCTCTTGGAAAGCTTTGCCAAGGAAATGGATTTGAATTAAGCAGGAATATTAAGGGAAGGACTTCAACCAAGTAACAGCATTCCAGGAGCTATATAAAACCTGAGCACAGATGTAACTATTTCCTGAACAGTCAGAAGCTCTGAAAGTCTCTGGAATAATCTCAGAAGGCTAAGAGTGTAGATAGGGGTGACATATGTTTGTGTGTATATGTGAGTTATTTATGTTTCATTTAAACAGTACTTCTGTATTTAAGGAAATAGAGACAAAAACTAATCTCTTGCCTCCCATAATGCATAGGCTCTCCCCCAAACAAAATGCCAGGTATAGGTTAATGAAACACAATAGTAATCAACAGCATATGAATTATGAATTATTCCACCAAATACTAGAAAGATTCTCTTCCTCTGCCAGGCAGAATGCTGACATGCAGAGGCATTTAACTTCAATACTCAAAGTAATTATATCCTGGAGAAGTTTAAACCTGTACAAAATTTCTGAAGAGCAACTTAATATATATCAAATATATATATATATATATATCAAAGATCATAAAGACGCTCTTGATGCTAACCTACTAGTTCCAAATCCTGAAAGTTATCCCAAACAACTAATTAGAAAAATGCACAAATAAGAGTATATTTACAGATCTATTTATAATAATTAAAAATATTCTGAATATCACTTATTCAGTTCAGTTGCTCAGTTGTGTCCGACTCTTTGTGACCCCATGGACTGCAGTACACCAGGCCTCCCTGTCCATCACCAACTCCCAGAGTTTACTCAGATTCATGTCTATTGAGTCGGTGATGCCATCCAACCATCTCATCCTCCATCATCCCCTTCTCCTCCTGCCCTCAATCTTTCCCAGCATCAGGGTCTTTTCCATTGAGTCAGTTCTTTGCATCAGGTGGCTAAAGTATTGGAGTTTCACCTTCAACATCAGTCCTTCCAATGAATATTCAGGACTGATCTCCTTTAGGATGGACTGGTTGGATCTTCTTGCAGTCCAAGGGACTCTCAAGAGTCTTCTCCAACACCACAGTTCACCAAACATGAATATCACATATTAGAAAATGGTTTAAAAATAACATGATACATCCATATTACTGAGTTACCATACCTCCATTTTTGTTTTTAAATCACACTTTCAAAGAATACTTACTGATATGGGTTCATAGCATGAATATAATACTGAGTTTAAAGTCCAATTATATATAGAAGGAAAAAGGAAATAAAGGAAAAAAGGAGCAAAGACATATGAATAAAGGGATATAATACCAAAAGCTTAGAATACTCTGACTTATGTGACTGCGTACAGTGTTTAATTTTTGCCTGTGCTGTGTGAAGAATCACCTGCTCACATCTCTTTTTACAGGAGATGCGGTTTAAGTCTATGAAGAGAAAAGTGTCATAATAATGTTGGATCTTTAGGTTATTAAAGGGTTTTCTAGTGAAGAAGAGACCGCAATGTGCATTCTACAGAGAAACTGGGATTCTACTCAGTATATTTTAGAAATAATAATGAGACTATATAAAGACAGTTGAAAGCCCCAGACATCGTTGTCTTCTTCCTCTCATAAAGTATAAAAGAGAAAACTATCGAGAACCTACTGTATAGCACAGAGAGGAAAAAAGGAACAATCTCTTTGTAGGACATATATTAAGTTAACCTTTAAAAATGCATTCCAATACACAGTAGATGCAGAAATACTCCGTGTTCACTTACATGAGGCACCTAGAATAGTCAGTTTCACAGAGTCAGAAAGTACGCTGGTAGATGCCACCAGCTGGGGTGGGGGAATGGGGATTTAGTATTAAAAGGAAACAGTTTAGGAAAGTGAAAATTTCGGATGGATGATGGTGAGAGTTGCACAACAACGTGAATGTACTTACTGCCACTGAACTATACAGCTAAATAAATTTAAATAGTGTCTGATTTTCTCTGACTTTTACTATAATTAAAAAAAATTTTTTTTTTAAAAAGCTGGATGACTGTTATACAAATATATTAATTTCAGAGAAAAATTAGCTCTTCTAATCCAGCTGCTTATACCGTTGCAATCTAATCATGGTGGAAAACTAAAAACCTTGAAAAACTAAATGGTGAGCATACATACAAATAGATAAGTGGGAAAATGCCTTTCTAAAAGAAAATGAAAGCGTGAAGATTTTTCTTCTTCACTGGCTTTGTCAAAAGCGAATCAGACAGCCTCAAGTAATGTGCCTTGCTTCTTTACATAACAAATGCCACTTCACACAAGAACACCAACCTTGACTTTGTAAACTCTTAGCAAAATTTGATGACCTATGTGTACCTCAAAGACACAGATTTTTCTCTCTGAAGATCTGCCATCAAATTCTATTAGGGTGGGGTTTGATTTTTTATCATGTTCACAAGATTTGGAGTAGGTTGATTTTGGTGCAATTTACCACATCAGTGCTTCTGTTTTCATGTTTGACTGGCTCAAGGCAAGACCTGATACACTTATGGCCAGGAAAACAATTTGGCCTGGACCTTGCATTCAGGAAAGGATTTGAATGTAGACTTTTGGTTTTACCCTAAATGACTTTATTCCTATTACTTCAGGACTCTACAGCTCTTACAAATTTTGTTCTTATGAAAAAAGGCTTAGCTGTAAATGGAAATACGGTGAGAATATTTTCCCACTGCTCATGTATCTACTATACTTCGGTAATTCCCTTTTGAATCATGATTGCACATCCATTTTAGGAAACAGCCAGGGTAACCTTGACCTCTCACCTCAGACAGGTGAGCTCACAGCTTATCCATAACAGGGGGTAAAGAGTCAGACCTTGACCTTTCCACTTCAAAATAAAAGTTAAAGTTCTGGCAGAGACAGTAAGATGAAACAAGTATTTGCACAACTAATACATTTGAGAAGAATAAATGATAACATTAAGTGTCAGTTTTTTGCTACCATAAACTGAAGAATCACAAGTTGGAGACAGAAAAGGGAACAGCAACCAGAGTAAGATCTTTCTTGCCATGTCTCTCTGAAGTCATCTTGCGTGTATCACCACCTCCTCCACCCAGGATTATGTCCAAAGGGAAAGGAGAAAGATAATGCTGCACAATCAGGTGCATAATATATTCCTTAAAAATTCGGATACTCAGAGAAGAGAACAGTGCCTGGTATCTTTCTAGAAACATGATGCTTTGGAAATTGTTTGATATGACCTAATGGAATAAAAGTAATAATGCAGAGATTGCTGAAAAGATTGTCCATGGTCACCAATGGCCCAAAGCAACTCATAATCTTTTATCAGCCTCAAAAAGCAGAGGAGTCATCTGACCCTTCTGTGTGTTTCAATGAATAGGACAAGGTCAGTGGATTCCAAGACAGACACCCAGGTTCCAACTCAGAAAAGTAGGCTGAGGAAATGAGCATGAATTGCAGTCTGAAGCCCAGGTAAACATATGTTCTTCTCAGCATATGCCAACTTGAAGCAGGCAGACACTAGAGAACACAATGGAAAATTGAACATCTCGCTTTATGCCAGTTTGGACAGAAGCTGAGACAAGGACCGATGCCTTCCCCCTAAAGAGAGGCTTAGGATACCACCATAACACATGAGAACTGAACACTCTGTATGACTCAGTCAGTTCAATTCAGTTGCTCAGTCGTGTCCAACTCTTCGGAGTTTCAGTTTTAGCAGCAGTCCTTCCAATGAACACCCAGGATTGATCTCCCTTAGAATGGACTGCTTGGATCTCCTTGCAGTATAAGGGACTCTCAAGAGTCTTCTCCAGCACCACAGTTCAAAAGCATCAATTCTTCGGCGATCAGCTTTCTTCACAGTCCAACTCTCACATCCATACATGACCACAGGAAAAACCAGAGCCTTGACTAAAGGTAAAGAAACTTGAAATAAGAATTAAATTGAGCTATACAAAAGTTTTTAATGCACATTTAAGGTCAGATAATAAATTGACCAAGACCATGTTTTCTGCCATTATAAATAAATAGGGGCTTGGAGATTCTGATAACTTCGGGAGAAATATTTTCTCTACATCTACATAGTTTGACATATATATATATATGCGTATTATTTTATGAAATTATCCACAATTTTTATAACCCTGTTTTGATATTGCCAATAGTCTCAAATTGTGAAAGAGGCCCTTATTTCCCTTTATATTCCTTCATTAAACAGGGGTTTACTCAGTGGTTAACTGCTAGTATCTCACGGAACCTATTGATACCAGTGCAGTATCACCTCCTAACTAGAATGGAATCTAGCAACATACCATTATGTAATTTTTTTAGTACCAGATATGGTAAGCAACAAACTATAGACTTAATTCCAGAACTGGTATGGCTGGAATGTACTAAATCTATTCTAAACTGGATAAATATTAAAGTCATGTAATACAAGATCACCATTTTTATAAAATTAATTCTACATAGAAGAAAACATGATCACATATGTATTTGTTTCTTACATGTGAGGGGAACTTTAAAAATCAGAGACATTACTTTGCCTACAAAGGTCCGTCTAGTCAAGGCTATGGTTTTTCCAGTGGTCATGTATGGATGTGAGAGTTTGACTATAAAGAAAGCTGAGCACAGAAGAATTGATGCTTTTGAACTGTGGTGTTGGAGAAGACTCTTGAGAGTCCCTTGGACTGCAAGGAGATCCAACCAGTCCATCCTAAAGGAGATCAGTCCTGCGTGTTCATTGGAAGGACTGATGCTAAAGCTGAAACTCCAATACTTTGGCCATGTGATGCAAAGAACTGACTCACTGGAAAAGACCCTGATGCTGGGAAAGATTGAGGGTAGGAGGAGAAGGGGATGACAGAGGATGAGATGGTTGGATGACATCACCGACTGGATGGACATGGGTTTGGGTGGACTCCAGGAGTTGGTGATGGACAGGGAGGTCTGGCCTGCTGTGGTTCATGGGGTCGCAAAGAGTTGGACACAACTGAGCAACTGAACTGAACTAAATATATCATTGAGATGTTTACTGCCACAGTATCTTGAGAGATTAGAATTTTGTATTGCATCTTATAGGTAATCAGTTTCAAAAAAAAGGTTAGAACCCAGAATCTAGACACAGAGAGTCCCTACAAAGTTGCCTTTTAGTAGGCAACTCCTAACTCTTTATCAAATAACTGAAAGTTACATAGCATTAAAACCATTTTTTCACTAAATAGATTTTAAAGAACAGAATCACAGCCTAGTCAGAGCTTCCTATTTGTTCTACCATTGGCTTAAATGTATACACATGAGGATATTTTAAGTAGCTTTTCTGTCTACATATCTTTCCACAAATTCTCTAGGTAAATGACTTTACTTCATGAAACCTTACTAATGTTTGTTTAAGTTCTCCAAGTTTTCCTGCTTGCAGTCTTAAAAATATCAAAATGTAACTATATGAATTAACTGCAAATCTGCTTAATATCATTAATAATACACAATCCTGACATTTAAAATTTTCATCATTTGAGTTGAATTTTCTTCATTGTTTGAAAAAGCAGAACCTCACTCCTTACTCATTTCCACACCGAATAGTATGTAACCACCCCAATCTTTACCTTCCATGCTAGAAGAAGCTGTAGTATCAGCTAGTTTTTCCAGACTCTCCTCTACTCCCACGTGAAGAATTTTAATATCACTGCTTCCACAGCTGCCTGCTTGATTTCTTCAACCTTGAACCACTGCCCACACACATGCTAGATTTTACTGAGCCATTACAGTGGAAATATTATGAGAACCTATTCTTGAAGTATTTTCACTGATAATACTGCAATTAGAGATGCAGAATTTATGTGGATCAGAGTCCAAAATATTTATAGATTGAACAGACAACAGAGATATTTGACTGAAAAGATACTACTTATGTGCCCTCAAATAAACAATGTTTACAGAACACTTTATTCAAGACTAGTCTCACTGTCATCTTGGCCATTTTTAATCAGTTTATTAGATAATTCCTTCCAAAAAATACTATAAAATACTATATAATAACTCATTATGTTATAGCTATTAATATTACAATGGAGTGTAGCATTCATTAGACAAAAGGATTATAGTCAAAAATTGATAGGATTTTGTACAACACAAAGAAACGTGATGTCAAGATGACTTCCATGAGCTTTGTTTCATATGACCTCTACTGTGTTTAAAAGAGTTATCTGAACATCTATCTCTCTTAACATTTATCTTTCAGATAACAGTTGATATCCACCTTCAGTGGACAAAATAAATAGCTTGTTCTCCATGATGTCACTATCAAATATCAAAGAAATGAGCAGGCAGAGAAGACGGTCAACACTAGGATTCCTTGAACCAGAGTTGAAGCCAATAAGCCAGCAAGACCTTATTACATCACTTCTACTTTTAACAAGCTAGATTATTTTATATCACTTTTTAGATGAGATGGCCTGGTGCCTCAACCACCTCTTTGAAGATTTTGATAAAGCATGAACAAAAGCATGTTTTAATTATTCTTATTTCACTTATGAGCCTTTACTCATTTTTACCAGGGTGAAGGAAATGGCAACCCACTCCAATATTCTTGCCTGGAGAATCCCTGGTGGGCTACAGTCCATGGGGTCACAAAGAGTCGGACACGACTGAGCGACTTCACTTCACTTCACTTCATGCTTCAACAATGGAGCTAAACTAAGATAACTATGAAAAAGTGTTAGTTGCTCAGTCGTGTCCCACTCTTTGCCACTCCACAGGTTGTAGCCCACCAGGCATCTCTGTTCATGAAATTCTCTAGGCAAGATTACTGGAATGGGTTGCCATTTCCTTCTCCAGGGGATCTGTCTGACCAAGGGATCGAACTTGGGTCTCTTGCTTTGCAGGCTGATTCTTTACCGTCTGAGCCACCATACAGTTTTTTTCAAGGGCTAACCAGGTGGCTCAGTGGTAAAGAACCCCCCTTCCAATGCAGCAGGCACAGTAGACACGGGTTTGATCCTTAGGTCTGGAAGGTCCCCTAGAGAAGCAAGTGGCAACCCACTCCAGTATTCTCACCTGGACAATCCCATGAACAGAGGAGCCTGGCAGGCTACAGTCCAAGGGGCTGCAAAAGAGTCCCATGCAACTTAACAACTGAGCATGGTAAAGGGCAAAAGAAAAATAAGATACAAGATAGCTACGGCCATTGTAATTTCAATAAAAGCTGTGCCGATTAAAATCCAGAAGGTCAATTGACCCTCATCATATAACTAAGCTTACCCATTTGTAAAAGAAATTTATGAAATGATTTGGAAGAGCAAATCCTAGATGTTTCTAGATTGAGAGGTAAATATTACTTCTAAAAGAAATTATAACGCCACAATGCTATTATGACTGTTGAATTTTCACCAGGTATCTATGCAATAAAACAGCCCTCACAAGGTTAAAAGGGTAAATTTTCTCCAAGTTATCTATGTAGTAGGATATAATTCTATAAAATGTTTATAAAGTATATTTTCATTCCCTATCAAAGTGTTGATATTATAATTTTATAAAGAATAAAACAACTAAACCACAGAATGTCATGAATAAAAATCATTTTTTCCTATGAATGTGTATGTCATCACACAGTGAACACCTTTGTTAATTAGAAGTGTATATTGCATACAAATGCATTCCCTTCACACTGGCTATAGAAACATCCGTTTACCTTTAGGACATTCTACATCATTATTATTTATTCACTTAAAGTAAAAATTTTAAATATTTTTTTTAAAGTTTTGGAAATTTTATTCATATGCAGTACAAATCTCCTACTACTGAGTAGATTTATTTCCTACTGACAATATTATCAGTTGGGAGCATGATAAAAAGAAGAGAATTAGTATATGTCCTTCTTATTCCCCTTTGGGGAGTAAATGATATTGAACCTATTTTGATGCATATGAGCAATACTGAAATGTATATTACTTTGAATAGAGTATTTTATTAAAAAGGAGTCTGTCATTGTCTCGCTCATAAAATCCAAGCATGACATTTTATAATATATTACTCCCTGACATTAAAGGTTTTATGTAAGGCCTTAGCCTTTGAAATGTTCCAGTTATCATGTTTCAACTCATTGTACTCGTTGATATTTAAAGTCGAAACAAGCTCATGTGGCATTTTATGCCTGACTGTCATTACTCTGCTGCCTGACAACAGATTTTCCCCAGGAATGAAACTCAGTGACCCAGCTGACACCACCAAGGGGGTATGAACTCATTAAGTCCAAGCAGATCTAATTAACCAAATCAGTAATCCCTTAAAGTATTTTGCTTCCCAGAAATCTTTTGTTCCTAATGACTTAGCGTTAATGGGAGATCATCCAGAATCACTTTCAGTAGAGCTCTTCCAAAGAGATCTTTCTAAATTAAAGCTGTCTGAAACAGTCTCTGATCCTTGCCTTCTCAGAAGCGCTTTTTATGGAGTTTAAGTGTCTTTCTTGTGATGAATGAAGAAACATTAAGGATGATCTTATTGTTCAGCATCACCTTTCTAAGTTTCCCTTTCTTCATCCTATTCTATTTTTACTTAACACTCCCATGTTTTTCTGAAGTTTCTGTACTTGCTTCGTCCCCCATCTCCATCCCAAATTATCTCAACCGTGTCCCAGTTACTGCATTTAGTTCCGCCTTTTCCTCTTCCTCCTCCCCTTTGCACTTTTAAAAAGTTTTGTACATACCTAAAACATGTTGCAAAATCCTATTCCCTTTCAAATTTTCATATATATTCTTGTCTGCAATTATTAGACTGCAATTATTCACCTTCAGTTTTGCTGACTTATCAACTTGACCATTTCAAAATCCTTATCATAAGTAGTCGTGAAGTGACAGCTAACAAAGATAACGAATATATACTAATTTATTAATGTGTATCAAGCTCTCCTCTAACATGAGCTTGACATTTTTTATAATAGCTGAATGGCAACATAGATGATTGATACCTCAGATATGAATGGATAGATAAATCTGAAGATGTAAAGACATGGAATTTTCTGCATTTTTTTCTTTTCATATGATCCCCCATCAACTATTTCACACCATGTTTTTTTTACATTGTTATTCCGTAAAGTTGAACAAACTTACCCGTCATCTAAATTCCCTTTGTCTCTCAGCTCCTACATTATGGTTATAATAAGCTTGTAATTATTTTAAACAATGCTGACTGGTGAAGTATCAGTCTTCATTCATTGAAAGGGAGCAAAAAATCCTTTTTACTAAGTACTTATAAAAGAAAAAAGATGTCAACCAACCACGTGTGTACACAAACACACCACCCAAACCTCATATCCCAAATCAAGAAGACAGACTCTGGGACCCTGTGCCTAGATCTCCTTCATTCTGTACCCAGGCACTGTGGTGAAAGAGGGGGAAATTATAACTACAAGAGGTGGGGACACATATTTTTCTAGTGAAAATGGGAATAGAGTCTCTAATAAAAAAACAAACACAAAACTCTGCAATAATCAGACCCTTACTTTCTTAACTCAGCAGCTATACATTACATCAAAGTATATCATATCACTAATACGCCCACCTCATCCAACTCAAACAGTATGCAGTAGCTAGCTGAGAGAGTTGCTACTCCCAATGCCTAAATCATTTTGTCGGCCATTGTCATATACAAGGAAATCATGTCTTCCAAGAGCAAATGCAAAAATGGGGCTGCTAACTTAATAGCTTATAATATTTTTGATTATTCTAGTTTCCCCAATTTCTGCTATATTTAATAGTGAAAGTTACTTTCTCCATATCTTGCCTCACCACAGTAGTAAAAGATATGAAAATTGCTACTTATAGAACACAGCAAGGGTAAAAGCAGGTGAATGAAAAGCTAATTTTTAAAACGAAGCTGGCATGCAACAAGTAGCATTCTAACATAATTAAACTCCACAACAGATACACTGCATTTTTCTTGCTTTTAGAGCACGGATTCTTAACCGTGGATCTAGGGACATTTTGGGTTATCCTAACTGCTCTGGGCCTCTAGTGGGTGAAGAACAAGAGGCCAGGGTTGCTGCTCACCATCCCACAACGCACAGCACAGTCTCCCACCACAAAGAATCATCTGGTCCAAAGTTTCAATAGTGCCCAAGCTGAGAAAGTCTGCTCTATGATGAAGTTTGCAGTGCATGTTTCATTATATTTTAATATTAGAACATGTGAAGAACAGTAAATGAATACAGCAAGTAATTCGACAAAAGAAAATGGTAATTTCACCTTTTGTCTTTAAAAATCTATTTGGAGAAGAGGAGAAAGACACAGAGACAAAGATGAAAAAGACCCTATTTAGCTGTGTTTTCTCCTTCAGTAATTCAGACTTTAGAACTTGATTATTTTGTCTTCAAAACATGTTTTGGATGCACTTGAGGATATTTACAAAATAACACTTTAACGAAGTTTAAATAATAATGCTGACGATTTAAAAAATGTGGGCTATAGTTCATTACAGTCCATGCACAATCCTCCAAGTTGTCTGAAGACAGGAATATTCACTCACCTTTTTGCCAACTGCTTCTTATTCCAGCTCTTCAGGCTCTCCAGACCCTCTCTTCCTCCCAGCTCCCCCCCATACCCTACTCAGTCAATTTCTTCATACATTCAGTATGAATGTGATCACTAAACCACTGATCTCAAACTACTAGGCATGTATCAGTCCAATGATAAACAGAGCAATTAAGACCACGCACATTTACCTAACTTACTTTTATCGACATTTACCTAACTTACTTTTATCGATATGTAATGTTTTTTCCATACTTAGCAGTTTCCTCGTCTTCTGTCTCAGAGACAACCATGACATTACAATTTGTTAACAAACACAGCTTTTATTTTATGATTCGGAGTCATCATTGACTTCAGGATGCAGGTATCCCTGAGTGGTTTGCCCCCAAATCCCTCTACTTTGGTTACAACAGCAGAATTGAGTTTAACTTTTTAATTTTGGCATTTCCTAATAATAACAGTATTGCCTCTTCTAACTCTCCTGATCATTGAACAGCTGAAAAACTAGCTAAGCAAATAAACCACAACAAAGTATAATTTTAAGGACCTCATACAAAATCATGCCGTTTTTTTTTCCTGTCCTTAGCCATAATGAAGATAATTTCCTTAGTCTATATCACTTTGAATTTTCACACTTCTATTACCATTTGCAATTTTTCCCTTTCTTTGACTCCATTTTTAAAATCACAGGGTAACTCCTTCTTAACTACTACAAAAAAGTTTTAAATTTTTAAGAAGTAAGTTCTTTGCACTAATTTCTAGTCTTTCCCAATTCATCACTTGATAGTGGACATTCTATTTTACAACTCTCCCAGGTTTATATGAAAAATCTAAATTCTTGCTCCACAACTGCCCTAATTTCACCATTATTAGCAGCAAATATAAGAAACAGCAATAAGAACCTTCACATAACTAGGAGAAGAGAAGCAAAACAGAGGAAAGGATAAGAAAGGCACTTCCTCACAAGCCAAAGTATGAGCATTTCAGGCAATATTTTTTCACGTTACATATCATACAAGCACTTATATTGGCTTCCATTATTGCTGTAACAAACCACTGCAAACTTAATAAGCAAAAACAGCAGCAACTTGTTAACTTACAGTTCTGGAGGTCAGAAGTTCAAACGGTCTCAGTTCAGTTCAGTCGCTCAGTCGTGTCCGACTCTCCGCGACCCCATGAATCACAGCACGCCAGGCCTCCCTGTCCATCACCAACTCCCAGAGTACACTCAAACTCATGTCCACAGAGTCGGTGATGCCATCCAGCCATCTCATTCTCCATCGTCCCCTTCTCCTCCCGCCCCCAACCTTTCCCAGCATCAGAGTCTTTTCCAGTGAGTCAACTCGTCGCATGAGGTGGCCAAAGTATTGCAGTTTCAGCTTTAGCATCAGTCCTTCCAATGAACATCCAGGATTGATCTTCTTTAGAATGGACTGGTTGGATCTCCTTGCAGTATAAGGGACTCTCAAGAGTCTTCTCCAACACCACAGTTCAAAAGCATCGATTCTTCGGCGATCAGCCTTCTTCACAGTCCAACTCTCACATCCATACATGACCACGGGAAAAACCATTGCCTTGACTAGACGGATCTTGGTTGGCAAAGTAATGTCTCTGCTTTTTAATATGCTATCAAGGTAAGTCATAACTTTCCTTCCAAGGAGCAAGCGTCTTTTAATTTCATGGCTGCAATCAGCATCAGCAGTGATTTTGCAGCCCAAAAAAATAAAGTCTGACACTGTTTCCACTGTTTTTCCATCTATTTCCCATGAAGTGATGGGACCAGATGCCATGATCTTAGTTTTCTGAATGTTGAGCTTCAAGCCAACCTTTTCACTCTCCTCTTTCACTTTCATCAAGAGGCTTTTGAGTTCCTCTTCACTTTCTGCCATAAGGGTGGTGTCATCTGCATATCTGAGGTTATTGATATTTCTCCCGGCAATCTTGATTCCAGCTTGTGCTTCTTCCAGCCCAGCGTTCCTCATGATGTACTCTGCATATAAGTTAAATAAGCAAGGTGACAATATACAACCTTGACGTACACCTTTTCCTATTTGGAACCAGTCTGTTGTTCCATGTCCAGTTCTAACTGTTGCTTCCTGACCTGCATACAGGTTTCTCAAGAGGCAGGTCAGGTGGTCTGGGATTCCCATCTCTTTCAGAATGTTCCACAGTTTATTGTGATCGACACAGTCAAAGGCTTTGGCATAGTCAATGAAGCAGAAATAGATGTTTTTCTGAAACGGTCTAGCTGAGCTCAAATCAGGGTGCTGGGAGGCCAGGGCTCCTCTCTGATGGCTCCAGGGTAGAATCTATTTGCTTGCTTTCTCCAGCTTCTAGCTGCTGCTGCTAAGTCACTTCAGTCGTGTCCGACTCTGTGTGACCCCATAGACGGAAGCCCACCAGGCTCCCCTGTCCCTGGGAGTCTCCAGGCAAGAACACTGGAGTGGGCTGCCACTTCCTTCTCCAATGCATGAAAAAGAAAAGTGAAAGTGAAGGCACTCAGTCGTGTCCGACTCTTCGCGACCCCATGGACTGCAGCCTACCAGGCTCCTCCATCCATGGGATTTTCTAGGCAAAAGTACTGGAGTGGCAGAAGCTACCTCTATTCTTTGGCTTGTGGGCCCTTCTGCCATTTGTAAAGCCAGTAACGGCAAGCCAAGTCTTTCTTGCACTTCCTCTCTCTGAAACTCCTCCCTCCTTCGCTTAGAAGGACGCTTGTGATTACTTTAGGCTCACCTGGATCATCCAGTATACACCCAGCATGCAAGGTCAGCTGATCAGCAACATTAATTCCACCTGCAACATGAATGCCCCTTTGCCTTGTAACGCAACACATTCACAGTTTCTGGGAACTAGAAGGTGGACAGAAGGCAATGGCACCCCACTCCATTACTCTTGCCTGGAAAATCCCATGGACGGAGGAGCCGGGTAGGCTGCAGTCCATGGGGTCGCGAAGAGTCAGACACGACTGAGTGCCTTCACTTTCACTTTTCTCTTTCATGCATTGGAGAAGGAAGTGGCAACCCACTCCAGTGTTCTTGCCTGGAGAATTCCAGGGACGGGGAAGCCTGGTGGGCTGCTGTCTATGGGGTCGCACAGAGTCGGACACGACTGAAGTGACTTAGCAGCAGCAGCAGAAGGTGGACGTCTTCAGACAAGGGATTATTCTGCCTCCTATAGTGCTTATTTATTTTGGAGTGTGGGGTTTCTTCCTTTTCTTTCAATTTTAAATCAGAATAATTTAAAAATTAGACAGTTCTAACTAAAAAGTTAGATGGTATCTTCTCTCAATTCCTCTTAAAATCCCAGCAAAGTGGCACTCTCTCTCAGAACAAAAATTACAAGACATTTTACAGAATAATTAGTAGGTTTTTCATACATTGGTAAAACAAAACAGCAAAAAGAAAAGAAGAATATCAAATAAATGCTTAATGGAATCAAACGGGCTTTACAATTTAACTGATTTTTGTTGTCATCAGCATTTTTAAAAGTTTTAATATAAGTAATACATAATAGAGTTGCAATTACAAATAAAAGAAAATTATAAATTTCCAAATTGTCATCATAAGTGTTTTTGAAAGTTTTAATCTAAGCAATACATAAAAGAGTTACAATTACAAATAAAAGAAAATTATAAAGTTCAAATTATTTCTAAACCAACTACAATGCTAGGCACTTATCTTTTTTATATATATTCATTCATTATTTTTATGTCTGTAATTAAAAGTTTTAAATTGATGACTAAATAATATTTTGTTAAAATTTACAGTGCATATTGTCTGCAATTGGGGCTACTTTCAGAAGAAGTGGTAAATATCTTTTATCACATAAAGGATACTCATGTGACTATCTCTGTGTACTCTATCCTTAATTACTAGGAGTAAAAGTAAATCAAAGACTATGCTCATTTTTTAGTAGTCGTTTATGCACACTACATGGTCATTTATAACAGGTGGATTCATGAACTCCTTAGTCTGGAAGTGGTTTAATTTTTCTCTATAATATAAAGTATTCCAATGCTTCTAATTTTGTGATTTCAAGAAAATTTTTCATGCAAATGGCAGCATTATAAACATAATTATAAGTGCTCAGTAGAGAACATAGTGTATAGTGAGTAGTCAGTGAATGGATGAATGACCATTTTTGCTGAGGGCAGGTGGCTCAGGGGTAAAGAATACACCTACCAATGCAGGAACCACAGGAGATGCAGGTTCGATCCCTGGGTGGGAAAGATCCCCTGGAGGAGAAAATGGCAAGCCCACTCCAGTATTCTTGCTTCAAAATCCCACGGACAAAGGAGCCTAGTAGACTGTGGTCCATGGTGTCACAAAGAGTTGGACGTGACTGAAGCGACTGGGCACCCATGCACAGATGGCATTCTCACATGCACACACTGTGCAGCACCAGCATAGCCACAGATCTCCTTAATATTTTTTGTCAAATGACAGACTATATTGTTTTGGAACAGTGACTCTCACAACCTTGGCAGCACATTTGTAGTCACCTGGCAAGTTTTAGGAAATAATGCAGAATAGGCACTGATTTTATAAGCTGCCCAGCTGACTCTGCTATGCAGTCAAGGTTTTATTTTACTACTCAGGCTTTGTACTGGACTAGACCATTAAATCAGACTCTCCAAGGCTAGGGTGTGGACAACAGCACTTTCTAGAGCTCCCCAGGAGAATAACTGGTGCAGACCAAACTGAGAACAACTGAAATGGTCCTCAGGGTCAATTATCCAAACTATTTGTTTTACAAGCATAACTGAGGAAAACTGAGACCCTGAGTGCCCAGCAGTCTTCCCTCAAGGTTAAAGACCTAATTCCTATAGATTTTGTATTAGAAGTCAGGCCGCATTTAGCATAGAGACTCAAAGCACAGAGTAAATCATTAAAAAAAAAAAAAAATTTTCAAACCACCAAAAATAGATGAAAATATGACACCATTTATGGCAACCCACTCCAGTGTTCTTGCCTGGAGAATCCCAGGGATGGGGGAGCCTGGTGGGCTGCCGTCTATGGGGTCACACAGAGTCGGACACGACTGAAGTGACTTAGCAGCAGCAGCAGCAGGAGAACTCATCTATTCTATTTGGGTGCCCAGTCGTGTCCAACTCTGCGACCACGTGGACTGTAGCCCACCAGGCTTCTCCGTTCATGGGATTCTCCAGAAAAGAATACTGGAGTGGGTTGCCATTTCCTTCCCCAGGGGATCTTCCCAACCCAGGGATCAAACCCACATCTCTTGCGTCTCCTGCATTGGCAAGGGGGTTCTTTACCAGTAACGCCACCTGGGAAGCCCAGCTAATTATATGTCTTATCTATTTATTTGGGCTTCCCTGGTGGTTCAGACCATAAAGAGTCTGCCTGCAAGGAGGGAGACCAGGGTTCAATCCCTGGGTCTCGAAGATCCCCTGGAGAAGGAAATGGTAACCACTCCAGTATTCTAGCCTGGAAAATCCCATGGATTGAGGAGTCCATCTATTTATTGCTGTTAAACTCCTTGGTCAGATTATCTACTGACTCATCAAAGCTCACCTTGTACTTTAAATGATTCTGAAAGGCCTTTGCACTAAACTGGGATAGAACCTTGGGGTTACAAGTGTTATACCCATGTGGGGTCCCATGTCTCAGTAACTGGTCCACTAATGTGTTAATGGTGGGAGTTTAACAGAATGAAAACAATAGGAAAAGAGACCCTATGTAGTTAGAGGACTGATTGTTCCATGCGTGTTTCCTGTGTGGGAAATCAAACGACTTGCTGTGAACTGTTTGTGTGCAAAAGTCTTTGGCAGTGAAGCCAACAAAAGCACTGGCTAGCGTGTCAGCTCAAAGCAAAACACATCAAATTATGTATTCAGCAAGTCCTCATAATCAGAACCCTGGTCATGTGATCACTTGCTTTCTACTTAGGCTTTGGGAGGCTCTTCCTGTGAACAGAACGTCTGGCCAATTAAACACAGAGCTGCCAAGTCAGAGCCACAGGTGGCCCTGACTTGGCAAGCGATAAAGCACCAGCTACACTGCAGACAATAAAAAACAGACAGGACTTTTCATCTGGTTTTCAGTATATATACACAGAACAAAAGTTTCTTGGGGAAAACTTGAGTTTTATGATTAAACATAATGCCCGGTGTATTTCCCTAATATATTACCAAGCTCCTACTTAAGGTTTGGGAAGTTTTTATTGAAAGTCACTGATTTAAAAGTCTGTACAAAAGACAGCATTGGAGCTGAATAATAAGTAGCTATGTTCTTTTATTTTTCCCCATTTCTTCTTATGTTTTAAGTATTCATCATTGATATCTACCTTCTCTGCAACCTTACAGAAAAGGCACACTGAATGTGTGTACTGAGAATTTTATAAATCCCCCAACTTCACTTTCTGTGTCACTCCCAGCCATGATACACAGCCAAAGGATGCTCACAAGATGTCATTCACTGAACTATATAGTCCTTGCACTCTTTCTCTCTTAACAGATATGTTCATTGTATTTCTTATCAGTCTGATCCTTCTCAAGTTCCTGAAATAGTTATGTTGACCTAAACCTTATTGCACCTACTTAGCTTCACCCTCGGAGAAGGCAATGGCAAGCCACTCCAGTACTCTTGCCTAGAAAATCCCATGGATGGAGAAGCCTGGTAGGCTGCAGTCCATGGGGTCGCTAAGGGTCGGACACGACTGAGCGACTTCACTTTTCACTTTCACACATTGGAGAAGGAAATGGCAACCCACTCCAGTGTTCTTGCCTGGAGAATCCCAGGGACGGGGGAGCCTGTTGGGCTTCCGTCTATGGGGTCACACAGAGTCGGACACGACTGAAGTGACTTAGCAGCAGCAGCAGCAGCTTCACCCTACATCATATATACGATCCCATCTCAACACCATCTATTTCCTCTAATGTAAGTTCTCCAAATGTATGTATATATAACCCTAGTACCTGCATCTGGGTATCTATTTGCTCCTCCTGTTCTCTGAGGATATAAACTCCAGTCCCAGATAAGTGGTGACTGAAAAACAGGATCTCTGCCAGGGAAACTGAAATATATTCCAGGCTTTGCCACTTTATAGATTTATCAGAGTAAAAAATTTAAGTACCTATTTTCTTCATCCATAAAGTAAAATACAATTTTTACAGCACTTTGTTCAGAGTGGTTGTTAAAGTCACATAAGTCAATGGAAAATGACCACCTAAAAAAGGCGTGTGATTGAAAATCTGTATCAGATAGAATTTTCATATTTCCAATTTTCTTATAGTTTAAAGAAATCTTAATATGTAACTAATCTAACTTATAGTAAAGTACAAAATTTAATTCTTATTCTCTGATAAAAGGTTACCAGTTTCTGCTTGAATATATTTAGTGATAGGAACTCTTTCTGTCTGATGGTAACTCATTCCAGTCTTAGCAATGTGTATTTATCTGTGATAGTTTTCTTTCAAAAAAGCCAAAAACAACCGTATCTGATATAACTTATAAACTGACCTAAGATTTACCACAGGATATTATGAATGAAAAACAAAGCAATTTATTTCCATGTTTCTTTTTGCTTTTCAATATTATTACCAAAAAAAATAATTTACAATTAGGTTTAAGTAACAGGCAAATTTGGCCTTGGAGTACAGAATTAAACAGGGCAAAGACTAATAGAGTTTTGCCAAGAGAATGCACTGGTCATAGCAAACACACTCTTCCAACAACACAAGAAGCAAAAGCAAGACTGGAAGCTAACTGTGGCTCAAATCATGAACTCCTTATTGCCAAATTCAGACTTAAATTGAAGAAAGTAGGGAAACCACTAGACCATTCAGGTATAACCTAAATCAAATCCCTTATGATTATACAGTGAAAGTGAGAAATAGATTCAAGGGACTAGATCTTATAGACAGAGTGCCTGATGAACTATGGATGGAGGTTCATGACAATGTACAGGAGATAGGGATCAAGGTCACCCAAGGAAAAGAAATGCAAAAAGACAAAATGGTTGTCTGAGGAGGTCTTACAAATAGCTGTGAAAAGGAGAGATGTGAAAAGCAAAGGAGAAAAGGAAAGACATAGCCATTTGAATGCAGCGTTCCAAAGACTAGCAAGGAGAGATAAGAAAGCCTTCCTCAGTGATCAGTGCAAAGAAATAGAGGAAAACAATAGAATGGGAAAGTTTAGAGATCTCTTCAAGAAAATTAGAGATACCAAGGGAACATTTCATGCAAAGGTGGGCACAATAAAGGACAGAAATGGTATGGACCTAACAGAAGCAGAAGATATTAAGAAGAGGTGGCAAGAAGACACAGAAGAATAAAAAATATCTTCATGACCCAGATAACCATGATGATATGATCACTCAATCAGAGCCAGATATCTTGAAATGTGAAGTCAAGTGGGCCTTAGGAAGCAAGTTGAGCTATTTCAAAACCGAAAAGATCATACTGTGAAAGTGCTGCACTCAATATGCCAGCAAATTGGGAAAACTTACCAGTGGCCACAGGACTGGAAAAGGTCAGTTTTCATTCCAATCCCAAAGAAAGGCAATGCCAAAGAATGCTCAAACTACCACACAATTGCACTCATCTCACACGCGGCAACCCACTCCAGTGTTCTTGCCTGGAGAATCCCAGGGACGGGGGAGCCTGGTGGGCTTCTGTCTATGGGGTCACACAGAGTCGGACACGACTGAAGTGACTTAGCAGCAGCAACACACGCTAGTAAAGTCATGCTCAAAATTCTCCAAGCCAGGCTTCAACAGCATGTGAACAGTGAATTTCCAGATGTTCAAGCTGGTTTTAGAAAAGGCAGAGGGACCAGAAATCACATTGCCAACATCTGCTGGATTATCAAAAAGCAAGAGAGTTCCAGAAAAACATCTATTTCTGCTTCATTGACTATGCAAAGCTTTTGACTGTGTGGACCAACACAAACTGTGGAAAATTCTGAAAGAGATGGGAGAAAGTGAAGAGGAACTAAAAAACCTATTGATGAAAGTGAAAGAGGAGAGTGAAAAAGTTGGCTTAAAGCTCAACATTCAGAAAACAAAGATCATGGCATCTGGTCCCATCACTACGTGGCAAATAGATGGGGAAACAATGGAAACAGAGACAGACTTTATCTTGGGGGGCTCCAAAATCACTGCAGATGATGACTGCAGCCATGAAATTAAAAGATGCTTGCTCCTTGGAAGAAAAGCTATGACCAAGATAGACAGCATATTAAAAAGCAGAGACATTACTTCGCCAACAAAGGTCCGTCTAGTCAAGGCTATGGTTTTCCACTAGTCATGCATGGATGTGAAAGTTGGACTATAAACAAAGCTGAGCACCAAAGAATTGATGCTTTTGAACTGTGATGTTGGAGAAGACTCTTGAGAGGCTTTTGGACTGCAAGGAGCTCCAACCAGTTAATCCTAAAGGAAATCAGTTCCGATTTTTCATGGGAAGGACTGATGTTAGCTGGAACTCCAATATTCTGGCCACCAGATGCAAAGAACTGACTCACTTGAAAAGACACTGATGTTTGGAAAGATTTAAGGCAGGAGGAGAAGGGGATGATAGAGGATGAGATGGTTGGATGACATCACTGACTCAATGGACATGAGTTTGGGTGAACTCCAGGAGTTGGTGATGGACAGGGAGGCCTGGTGTGCTGTGGTTCATGGGGTCAGAAGAGTCAGACACAACTGAGTGACTGAACTGAACTGAGGTTTAAACTTTCAATTTAAAACAAAATTAGTAAAACTCAGGCCATAAACATAAAGACAATCATTTTCTGTTCACTAACTTTGACTCTTGAACTTGATATATTAGAGGGTCCATCCTGCAGTGATTCTTAAATTTAGCAACTCTAGGTATAGCTTGCAAACAGCTAGCAAAAAGGAAACAATAACAAGGCTATTAAAAGGTGCTGCTTAGTCACTTCAGTCGTGTCCAACTCTGTGTGACCCCATAGATGGCAGCCCACTGGGCTCCCCTGTCCATGGGATTCTCCAGGCAAGAACACTGGAGTGGGTTGCCATTTCCTTCTCCAATGCATGAAAGTGAAAAGTGAAAGTGAGGTCGCTCAGTAGTGTCTGACTCTGTGCGACTCCATGGACTGCAGCCCACCAGGCTCCTCCACCCATGGGATTTTCCAGGCAAGAATACTGGAGTGGGTTGCCATTGCCTTCTCCCATTAAAAGGTAATTAAAGACTAAAGGCCAAAAGGAATTTTTGAGTAATTACAGATAACAATAAAAACAATATTATAGCCAAAAGCATATGGAAACGTGCTCAACACATTATCAGGAAAATGCAAATTAAAACTACAATAATACATCAATACATACAGCAGATGGTTGAACAAGAGAATAACTGGCAAAACAAAGCGACAGTGAAAACATGGAGTGACTAGAATGCTTATTATTGCTGTTGGGAGTGACAGTCAACACAGCCACTTTGAAAAATTATTTGACTATACAGTAAAATTAAAAATACCTATGACCTAACAAGTCTAACTTGGGAAGGTACTCAATGATGAGTTCTTAGTTTGACTCAATTTAACACATGAACAAAAATGTTAATAGAACCTTTATTCATAATTGTCCAAAACTGAGTTTGACTCAAACATCCCTCAAGAGCCAAAGAAATAAATTGTGCAGTATTCTTGCTCTCAAGTATGAAAAAGAACAAACCATTGCTACAAGCAACAACTTAAATGAATCTCCCAGACATAATATTCAGCAAAAGACGACTCAAAAGAGGAAATACTGTACAATTCCATTTACGTGAAGTTCAAAAATAGGAAACATAAACTCATGATGATAAGTTATACTAATGATTACATTTGTATGTTGACAGGGGGCATGAGGGAACCTCCTGAAATGCTAGAGATATTTTGTATCTAGATATATAAGGTGGTTACCTAGACAATTACATTTATAAAACACTTCATTTGTATATTTAAGAACTGTGCACAGAAAAACTACTATCATTAGAGACTTGTAGTTTTATTATGCTGCTGCTGCTCAGTCACTTCAGCGTGTCTAACTTTTTGTGACCCTATGGATTGTAGCCCACCAGGCTCCTCTGTCCATGGGATTCTCCAGGCAAGGATACTATGGTGAGTTGCCCTCCCCAGGGGATTTTTCAACCCAGGGATCAAACTCCCATCTTTCATGTCTCCTGCTTGGCAGGCAGAATCTTTACCACTGAGCTACCAGGGAAGCCTGAAGTTTCACTATATTATATTCTAAAATATAATTCACTTATTTTCCATTTCAGTTTCTTTTAGTTCAGTTCAGTTCAGTCGCTCAGTCGTGTCCGACTCTTTGCAACCCCATGAATCATAGCACGCCAGGCCTCCCTGTCCATCACCAACTCCCGGAGTTCACTCAAACTCATGTCCATCAAGTCGGTGATACCATCCAGCCATCTCATTCTCTGTTGTCCCCGTCTCCTCACGCCCCCAATCCCTCCCAGCATCAGAGTCTTTTCCAGTGAGTCAACTCTTTGCATGAGGTGGCCAAAGTATTGGAGTTTCAGCTTTAGCATCAGTCCCTCCAATGAATACCCAGGATTGATCTCCTTTAGAATCGACTGGTTGGATCTCCTTGCAGTCCAAGGGACTCTCAAGAGTCTTCTCCAACACTTCAGTTCAAAAGCATCAATTCTTCAGCGATCAGCTTTCTTCACAGTCCAACTCTCACATCCATACATGACCACTGGAAAAACCATAGCCTTGACTAGACGGACCTTGGTTGGCAAAGAAATGTCACTGCTTTTTAATATTCTATAGGTTGGTCATAACTTTCCTTCCAAGGAGTAAGCGTCTTTTAATTTCCTGGCTGCAATCAGCATCTGCAGTGATTTTGGAGCCCAAAAAAATAAAGTCTGACACTGTTTCCCCTGTTTCCCCATCTATTTCCCATGAAGTGATGGGACCAGAAGCCATGATCTTCGTTTTCTGAATGTTGAGCTTCAAGCCAACTTTTCCACTCTCCTCTTTCACTTTCATCGAGAGACTTTTTAGTTCCTCTTCACTTTCTGCCATAAAGGTGGTGTCATCTGCATATCTGAGGTTATTGATATTTCTCCCAGAAATCTTGATTCCAGCTTGTGTTTCTTCCAGCCCAGCGTTCCTCATGATGTACTCTGCATAGAAGTTAAATAAGCAGGGTGACAATATACAGCCTTGACGTACTCCTTTTCCTATTTGGAACCAGTCTGTTCTTCCATGTCCTGTTCTAACTGTTGCTTCCTGACCTGCATATAGGTTTCTCAAGAGGCAGGTCAGGTGGTCTGGGATTCCCATCTATTTCAGAATTTTCCAGTTTATTGGGATCCACACAGTCAAAGGCTTTGGCATAGTCATTGAAGCAGAAATAGATGTTTTTCTGGAACTCTCTTCCTTTTTCCATGATCCAGTGGATGTTGGCAATTTGATCTCTGGTGCCTCTGCCTTTTCTAAAACCAGGTTGAACATCTGGAAGTTCACGGTTCACGCATTGCTGAAGCCTGGCTTGGAGAATTTTGAGCATGACTTTACTAGCGTGTGAGATGAGTGCAATTGTGCGGTAGTTTGAGCATTCTTTGGCATTGCCTTTCTTTGGGATTGGAATGAAGACTGACCTTTTCCAGTCCTGTGGCCACTGTTGAGTTTTCCAAATTTGCTGGCATATTGAGTGCAACACTTTCATAGCATGATCTTTCAGGATTTGAAATAGCTCAACTGGAATTCCATCACCTCCACTAGCTTTGTTCCTAGTGATGCTTTCTAAGGTCCATTTGACTTCACATTCCAAGATGTCTGGCTCTAGGTGAGTGATCACACCATCGTGATTATCTTGGTCGTGAGATCTTTTTTGTACAGTTCTTCTGTGTATTCTTTCCACCTCTTCTTAATATCTCCTGCTTCTGTTAGGTCCATACCTTTTCTGTCCTTTATTGAGCCCATGTTTGCATGAAATATCATGTGTAATAGAGTCAGTTTGGAAAGAGTTGTCAAGAGCTTAATTTGCATTAATTAATATGTTTGAGATAAAAAGCTGCTCCATAATTTTATATCTTGATAGTAAGAAAATATAGTTAGCATTTCTAAAAGTCTTTCTGTTTATTTAATATACGCATTTATTAAAATGAGTTGCAGTTTCTCACTGATGAAAGAATTTGTGAAAAAATAAGTATATTTTAACTAGCAATTACTATTCACTATGAAGGTAAGTTAGGATGACCTGGGTCAACAAATGGATTTAACTGAGAAGGACTACCTTTTAACAGTGGAATTCTATTAACCAATTTGAACTAAAATGACTTTTACCACATAACTCTCTTGGGAAAAATGGAAACAAGTATCATGAACTCCAGGAAGTAAAATTTCTAGTCACTAATTCCCCTAGGCAAACATTTTAGGGAGAAAAGTAAAGGTTCATCCTGCTCTGGATTTCCCTTCTATGAAACCTGTACAGCTGCCTACGTATCCAAGTGCACTCAATACTTTCCTTATTCAAGACTATTTATGTGATTTTCATTGGAAAAAAACACTATCCTAACTGCATCTAGCCCCCTTAGAAAGGAGTATGAAAATAAAAGAAACCTTATTCTTTCATTGTTAATAAGATAAAAATTAAAGAAAAATAGAGAAAACCAACTACTTAAAACACATAGTACTTCAAAAATAAACCACAAAAAGAGAGAGAGAGAGAGTGTGTGTGTGTGTGTGTGTCCGTCCCCGCAGAGCAAAGAGAGACAGAAGAAAGTCTAATCTCTTCCGTGAGAATTGTTTTGAAATGAATGGGAAAGAAATTAATCGGACAAAGAAGGAGAAAGAGTCCATTACAGAATTGAATGTCAAATGCTTTTATGATATATGACGCTACCTAAGTGGGGCCTATGAGAAAAAAAAACAAAAGGGAACATTTCTCAGAAAGGGCACAGAAACCCTGTTCCACAGGCAAGCAGATAACTTAAGTCCTGTCTTTTAGAGAAGTCTGGGCTCCATCAGGGGGCAAGCTTTACAAATCTCCCCCATAGGAAAGGCTGCTTGCTTTGAGCACCACCACTCACCTCTATCATCCTGTTAAACCCCTGCCTTTCACATCCCTACCCTCTGCTAGTTTTGGTTTTGGGTTTTATATTGAAAAAGCAGAAGGTATGCTCTAAGTTGAAAGGAAACGTTCAACTTTCTGGGCATTAGTCCAACTCATGGTTTTACTAAATAAACATTCAATATACTTGTACTGTATGCAAGCCACTGTGATAGATCCAGGAGAAAAAACACAATTAAAGGAAAATAAAACACATTCTATGAAAGGTTGACTTCAAATTGCTAAAATCCTGTGGAAGGCAAAAGTGTGGTGGGGATATTAAGACCAACAGAGAAACATGAATACAATTAAGGAAGTAAATGAGGGAAAGGATATCCTAAACGCATCATATCTGGAACAATTCCACTTTACTATTCCATGGGAAATAAGGGTGTTTTAAGTCAGTGAAGGTCATTTAAAAATCTGGTCTCAGAGTATGGTGAAGGTAGAGTCCAAGATGGTCTCCAAAGATGAGCATGTAGAACAGGGCTGAACACAAAATGTTGCCTGGACAAGTAAGTGTAGGGAAAAGCAAAGAATTTAGTTAGTTTGTTTGTAATCAGGCTAAGTACATTCAGCACTCGTGATGTATTCAGTCACTCAGTAGTGTCTGATTCTTTGTGGCCTCATGGACTGTAGTCCACCAAGCTCCTCTCTCCATAGAATTTTCCAGACAAGAATTCTGGAGTGGGTTGCCATTTCCTACTCTAAGGGATCTTCCTGACCCAGGGACCAAACCTGAGTCTTTTGCCGTCTCCTGCATTGGCAGGCGGATTCTTTACTACTGAACCACCTAAGAAGCCCACATTCAACTGTTGCTGGCACTAATTACTACCTTGGAGGTTCAGAGCTTCCTAGGTAGATGAATCTAGGGGAGAAATTTGGTTAAAGAAAGGTAAGCCAACTTGTCTTCAAGCTTAATTTTCATAGCAAGCAAATCATTTTGTTTCGTGTGTTTATTTAGGATGGCTCAGGAGAGGCTGGTGGACACCAATCTGGACTCCCATCCCTCTTCCCTTTTCCCCTCCCCCACATAATTTTTCCTCACAGCCTCCACTGACTGTGAATAAAAATAATAATACAGAAGAAGAAAATCCAAAGTTATTTCTTTTTTTAATTAATTTTTATTGGAGTACAGTTGCTTTACAATGTTGGGATAGTTTCTCATAGAGCAAAGTGAATCAACTCTATGTATGCATATATTCCCTCTTTTTTAGATTTCCTTCCCAAAATTTAGGTCACCACAGAGCACTGCCAAGCAATTATATCTCAATTAATAATTTTAAAGGCAATAGAATAACTAGATACTTTTTATCATTTCAGAATCGAATGATAATTTGCATAGCTATCTGCAGGTTGGTTGTTTTTCAGCTGCTAAGTTTTGCCCCACTCTGCAACCCCATGGACTGCAGCACACCAGGCTTCCCTGTCCTTCACTGTGTCCAGAGTTTGCTCAAACTCATATCCATTGAGTCAGTGATGCCATCCAACCATCTCATTCTCTGTCACCCCATTCTCCTGCCCTCAATCTTTCCCAGCATCAGGGTTTTTCCCCAGTGAATTGGCTCTTCCCATCAGGTGACCAAAGTACTGGAGCTTCAGCTTCAGCATTAGTCCTTTCAATGAATATTCAGCACTGATTTCCTTTAGGATTGACTGGTTTGATATCTTTGCTGTCCAAAGGACTCTCAAGAGTCTTCTCCAGCATCACAGTTCAAATTGTCAATTCTTCAGCGCTGAGCCTTCTTTATGGTCCAACTTTCACATTCATATATGACTACTGGAGAAACCATAGTTTTACCTATATAGACATTTGTTGGCAAAGTTATGTCTCTGCTTTTTAATATGCTATCTAGGTTTGTCATAGCTTTTCTTCCAAGAAGCTTCTTTTTTGTTATAGTGGCTTTTGAGAATTAAAAAATAAAAATAAAAACAAGCCTCTTCCTTCTAAACTACCTTTATTTGCCTCTGCACACATATTGAAATTATATCAATTTTATGGAGTTTATGGGTCCCTGGGAATTCACATATTGTTTTTATTTTAACCTTTCCTTCAGCCTCCCATCCCCTAACCCTAATGTTTAGAAGGCATACATTGTATTTCTATTTTCTTACTGCTCTCTTTATATTTTCACACAAACATCCTTCACTATAAAAGGAAATACAGAAGAAGTTTGCAGATATCAATCTTAAATGAAAATTCAGGAATTTCTGTATGATTTTTTTATTTAGTGCTCATTATAATCACTGATCTTGATTTTTTTTCATAGCAATAGGAGACAGAAAAAAAGATTCACAGATTTGGATGAAAATTTTGACTTTGCTATCTGTAATAGGCTGCTTTTATATACTATGACTTTTGAGATGTCTAATAATTTAAATAGAAATAAATTATTAAAGTAAAATTCAGTCCCATCACTTCATGGCAAATAGATGGGGAAACAATGGAAACAGTGACAGACCTTATTTTCTTGGGCTCCAAAATCACTACAGATGGTGACTGCAGCCATGAAATTAAAAGATGTTTGCTCCTTGAAAGAAAAGTTATGACAGCATATTAAAAAGCAGAGACATTACTTGGCTGACAAAGATCCATCTAGTCAAAGCTACAGTTTTTCCAGTAGTCATGTATGGATGTGTGATTTGGACCATAAAGAAAGCTGAGCACCAAAGAATTGATGTTTTTGAACTGTGGTGTTGGAGAAGACTCTTGAGAGCTCCCTGGACAGCAAGGAGATCCAACCAGTCCTTCCTAAAGGAAATCAGTCCTGAATACTCATTGGAAGGACTGATGTTGAAGTTGAAACTCCAATACTTTGGCCACCTGATTCGACGAACTTACTCATTGGAAAAGACCCTGATGCTGGGAAAGATTGAGGGCAGGAGGAAACGGGGACGACAGAGGATGAGATGGTTGGATGGCATCACCGACTCGATGGACATGAGTTTGAGCAAGCTCCAGGAGTTGGTAATGGACAGGGAAGCCTGGTGTGCTGCAGTCCATAGGGTTGCAAAGAGTCGGACATGACTGAGCGACTGAACTGAATTGAACTGATTAAAGTAAAATAGGCTCATGCCCCAAATGAAGTTCTCTTAATAAAAAATGCATGTCTGAAACCATAGTAACAAAATGCTCAACAGTAATAATTTATTTGACATAATAACTTCTATCAGACTTACAAATGCAAACAAGACAAATAAGAATATGAAAATTAAAATCCTTTCCTTCAAAATATTTTATTTATAACCAAAAGAATTATACATTCATACCCAACCAGTCCATTCTAAAGGAGATCAATCCTGGATGTTCATTGGAGGGACTGATGCTAAAGCTGAAACTGCAATACTTTGGCCACCTCATGCGACGAGTTGACTCACTGGAAAAGACTCTGATGCTGGGAAAGGTTGGGGGCGGGAGGAGAAGGGGACGACGGAGAATGAGATGGCTGGATGGCATCACCGACTCTGTGGACATGAGTTTGAGTGTACTCTGGGAGTTGGTGATGGACAGGGAGGCCTGGCGTGCTGTGATTCATGGGGTCGCGGAGAGTCGGACACGACTGAGCGACTGAACTGAACTGAACTGAACTGAACCCCCAAAAAAATTAATTTATTTCAAGATGTTAAATTATGTATAACAATTATTCCAATTCCTTCTAAAAAGTATCTCTTAGATATAATCCCATGGACTAAGTTTTAAAAAGAAAGAAACCAGGTTACTTAGTCAGTGTTTAATAAAATATTGCTCCATACTTCTTTTGAGATTTTGTAGCTAAAATTAAACTAATAGAGAACAGACATTAGAACATAAGTTACTCCATTATGCTAGTTAAGTAGATGGGTAAATAACACTTTACAAAAATGATCAATTTTGCTATTATAATAAGAGGCAAACTAATAATTAAGGAATTATAGTTTTTTTAGTTGAATGGACATTATAATTATTTAATAAAACCTTGTTTTAAAAAGAAGGACTAGGACTAGGGGGCATAGATTGGAAGTTTGGGATTGACATATACACGCTGCTACATTTAAAATAGATAACCAACAAGAACCTTCTGTATAGCACAGAAAACTAATCAATATTCTGTGATGACCTAAATAGGAAAAGAACTTGAAAAAGAATAGATAAATGTATATGCATAACTGAATCACTGCAGTAGACACCTGAAACTTACACAACATTGTTAATCAACTACACACCAATATGAAATTTAAAAAAGTTTTTTAATGAAGAGGGAGCAGGAGATGTTCACATTAGCAATATATTTACAAAACAAATAAACTGTGCTTGGAATCGGATGACTGATTCAAAAGCCAACCGAGCATCTAAACAGTTTGTGTCCTTGGACAAGACATTCAACCTACCTAACGTGAAGTCGCTTAGTCGTGTCTGACTCTTTGCGACCCTATGGACTGTAGCCTGCTAGGCTCCTCAGTCCGTGGGATTTTCCAAGCAAGAGATTTATCAGTCAAAAGAGATTTAACAAATTCATAGGATGGTCAGCCTCACAGAATAGTCAGTTTAAATAAGATATTCCACAAATTCATGATAAGTCACTTCGTGTCCAACTCTTTGTGACCCTATGGATCGCAGCCCGCCAGGCTCCTCTGTCCATGGGATTCTCCAGGTAAGAATACTGGAGTGGGTTGCCAATCCACAGATTGAACCTAGTTCTCTTATGTCTCCTGCATTGGTTCTCTACCACTAGCACCCCTGGGAAGATGATTTATGATTTGCATTGTTTTGCTCAAATATCAGTTATAATTTTGAAGCACTGGGTCATGAAGCTATTGAAGAGGCAGAACCAGGATCAAAAATGCAGGTGTCTTTCCTCTCAGTTCTGTAGGTTTGGTTAGAGCACAGTACTGCTTGCAGGCTTTCTAGGTGGTCCTAGTGGTAAAGAACTTCCCTGCCAATGCAGGAGATATAAGAGACGTGGGTTCAATCCCTGGGTCAGGAAGATCCACTGGAAGAGAGCATGGCAACCCACTCCAGTATTCTTGCCTAAAGAATTCCATAGACAGAGGAGCCTGGCAGGCTACAGTGCACAGAGTTGCAAAGAGTTGAACATGACTAAGCATGCATGCACAGATCCTCTGGGTTTCTTGTGAGGCCAGATAAGCCTAGAGGGCTCACAGCTACAGCCTGGTGGCTCTGGCTGCAGTCTTTGGCCTTTTTCCCCAACAGAAGCACAAATAGAAACTCCTCCTACTTGTGCAGTTCTGGGACAAAGTTAGAGAGCAACACTTCATTAACATGGATCCCTCCTGAAGCCCTCTAATGGTTTCAACTGGTTGTCAGGTCCTCATGAGCAAGCACAAATAGAAACTCCTCCTACTTGTGCAGTTCTGGGACAAAGTTAGAGAGCAACACTTCATTAACATGGATCCCTCCTGAAGCCCTCTAATGGTTTCAACTGGTTGTCAGGTCCTCATGAGGACATGCTAAGTTGCTTCAGTCGTGACTTACTTTAGCTATTTAGTTTAGTTACTTGATACTACATTTGCTATCAGTGAAGTTTTATATAGTTATTTTAAGACAGCATTTCCAGAATATAAATGGCTTTAATATAATTCTTAACCATGAAATATTCCCAGTTCATTAGACCCCCTAAAATTAGATTTGGGGGTTGGTTCACTATAATTGGTTCACTATTATTTAAAATATAACTGAAGTCTGTTGTGACCTGGTAGAGACAGTACAGTTCAGTTCAATTGCTCAGTCATGTCCAACTCTTTGCGAGTCCATGGACTGAAGCATGCCAGTTCAAAAGCATCAATTATTTGGCACTCAGGTTTCTTTATTGTCCAACTCTCATATCCAAACATGACTACTGGTAGAGACAAGTGAAACATGAAAAAATATACTGTAAAATGTGATAAGAAATCTCTAAAAGTAGTCTCATGTTTATTTCAACAAATGTTGATTGGTTATAAAAACAAAATAAAAAATCAAATCAACTATCACCACCTTGTCAATTTATTTATTTTATTTTATTAATTTAGCCTTAAATTCACTGATCAATTTGGGGGAGTTGACGTTTAGTAAGCATCTGTTTGTTTTTTAAAAATCATGTTGTTTCTAATACACATTGTACTTTATAAATTTCTAAATTATGTACAATAAGAATACAGTTTCCATCTATGACTTCTAGTTTCAGTTTTTGCTTGGAAACAATTCCTCCAAGAATTTTTAAAAATTTTCCTCTTTGGTATTTCTATGTGAAATGTGAATTTCAATTCAGCAAACATTTGTCAAATACACTGCCAAAATACTATATACATGTGTGTGTGTATTTTGTTGTTTGGTCAACAAGTTGTGTCTGACACTTTTGCAATCCCATGGACTATGTAGCCCACCAGGGTCCACTGCCCGTGGGATTTCCCAGGCAAGAACGCTGAAGTGGGTTGCCATACACACACACACACACACACACATCATATACATATATATATATATGCTGGACTTTCAAAATTAAAACTTTCTTCTCTGTGAAAGACAGTGTTAGGAAATTGAAAACTGAAGCCATAGGAATTATAGAAAATATTTACCAATCACAAATCTGATAAAGCACTTGTATACAACTAACGGATAAACAGTTCTTAACATTTACAAGAAAACAAACAACAAAAATAGAAAATTATGAAAAAGATGAAAACAAATGCTTCACTAAAGAAGGCACAAATGCGTCAGTGAAACATATAAAAATACACTCAACATCATTACTCATTTGGCAAATTAAACCACATGGATAAATCACTACATATCTATTTTAAATGGTTTTTAAATAAAGTAACAACTCCAAGTACTGGTAAAGAGGCAAAATAACTGGAACTTTCATACACTGATGGTACAATGCAAAATGGCACAATCTGGCAGTTTCTCATAAGGGAAAAGATTTGTTACCATATGATCTAGCAATCCAACTTGGCGTTACTCAAATGAAATGAAAACCTGCACTCACACAAAAACCTGTAGGTACAAGTGTATAGTAGCTTTATTTGTAATCACCCAAACTTGAAACAGGGTTTCCCTGGTAGTTCAGCAATAAAGATTCCTCCTGCCAATGCAGGAGACGTGGGTTAGACCCTTGGATCAGAAAGATCCCCTACAGGATATTCTTACCTAGGAAATGGACAGAGGAGCCAGGCTGGCGATAGTCCATGGGGTCACAGTCAGACATGACTCAGTGACTAAACAGCAAACTGAAAACAATCCGCATGTCATTCCACTGGTGAAAAGGTCAACTGTGGTACACTGCACTCAGCAATAAAAAGAATGAAGAACTGAAGCAATAAAAAGGATGAAGAGCTGATACATGCAGTAAAATAGATAAATTAAAATGCATTAAACTATGTGAAAGAAATCAGATTCAAAAGGCTGTAATACTGTTTCATTCTATTAACATGACATTCTTGAAACAGCCATACTATTGGAATAGGGAAGAGAGATGTGGCATGGGGAAGGACTGCCGTCAAAGGGAAAGAGTCTGCTTGGGAGGCGGTGATGAAACTGTTCCGTATCTTGATTGTGGTGGTAACTACATTTTATCAACATTCATAGAACTGTATACTTAGAGTAAATTTCACTGTATTTAAATTATATGTTAATGCTTTAAATGAAGAAAAGAAAAAAAGAATAGGATATTGGTCTCACTCATGATTCATATCCATAAAACAAAATCTCTGGATAAACTCCAAGGTACTATTGTACAGCACAGGGAACTATATTCAACATCCTGTGATAAACTAGAATGGGAAAGAATATGAAAAAGATATTGAAAAAGAATATGAAAAAATATAACGGAGTCACTTTGCTATACAGCAGAAATTAACACATTGTAAATCAATTCTAAGATCATGTATCAGATCAACTAAGATCATGTGTCTTCAGCTAGATCATTTGCATGCTTTTTATAAATTAATTTCTTTATCATTATTTTTGGTGTTTTAAATAAGCATTATATTTGAACACTTTAGGAAATCTAAGAATTGCAAAGTGATCCATGTTGTATAGTTTGGAGAGTAAATATTGCTCAATAATTCTCTTGAATTCATCTCCCTGCTAATCCAGGTTTCTTAAATTAGTGACAGTAATAGGATTAATTTAGGATAATTTTAGGATAATTCATTGATTCATAGATTTAAAAACTACTAAGATTAGCTTGTTCTGGAAAGAGAACATATTGGGAAAGAATGACTGGTAAAAGCAGGATCAGGACCAGAACAAAGGCCATAGGATATATAACTTCCAGAGGCAGCAAAAAAAGAAGTATTTAGTTTGCCATGCTGGCAGCCTGGGCACCTTGCAAGATAGCAGGAAGGCTGCTGCTGGATGCCGTGCCCATAGCAGGGCTGTTTCCTGCCATGGCTGCAGAAGAGCATGTGTTTCCCAGGTCTGCTGCCAGACTGTCTGCTGACTAACACACTAGACTAAAGCATGGCATTGGGTGGCATTGTCTCCTCACCAATATCCTGCAACTGTGTGAACCTGGAGCAAACCATCACTGACAGTGAAAAGATAAGACTTTGTGAATTTGGGAGAGAAATACTGAAAAGAACCATCCTCAATCTCTAACTTCTTATATATCTCCTAGCAAAAAAGTCAAATGGTGGGAGAGGGGACAGAAGAAAAGGATAGGAAAGTGACATTATACAACTCAGTTATAAGTTGTATATACAACAAACTTCATCAAGATTTTGATCTTTGCAATGAAAGGCATAGTGCATGTGAAAGTGAAAGTGTTAGCCACTCAGTTATGTCTGATTCTTTGCAACTCCATGAACTGTAGCCCAACAGGCTCCCCTGTTCATGGAATTCTCCAGGCAAGAATACTGGGGTGGGTAGCCATTCCCTTCTCCAGGGGATCTTCCCAACCCAGGGATTGAATCCAGGTCTCTTTCATTGTAGGCAACTTCTTTACCATCTGAGCCACCAGGGAAGCCATTTCCTACTCCAGGGGATTGCCATTTCCTACTCCAGGGGATCTTCCTGACCCATGGATTGAACCCACATCTCCTGTGCTTTTTGAGTCATTGCAGGCAAATTCTTTACTATGCCAAAATTACCAAACTGTAAAAATCAGGCTATGATATTTTTTCCGCAAAATGTTTGTTAATATAAACAAAAAATAGAAAAACAAATAATGAATAAATTAATAATAAAACAGACATTTGTCACACACTGAATCAGTGCCAGGTTGGTTATATGAGTGATCTCATTCAAAACTCAAAACAGTGCAATGGGATTGGCAATATTAACTACTTGGAGTTTTAAGCTGAAGAAATGAAATCCTGGAGATGTCCAGTAACTTGCCCTGAATTGGACCTGTTGACCTTACCCCTTTTCCCCTTTCAAGTTAGTGCTGCTACCAAAGTATGAGGAATGAGCCTCCTTTTCCAATAAAAGCAAAGTGCCCTCCAGGGCACTTACCATGATTCACCAACCACGATCTTAGGAGCTGATAGTTCAAGGAAGGAAAATTCTCTTTAATTTTCTTATGCCTCATGAAGCTTAACATCAGCAGAGGAAGTAGAGTCATCTCTTTCTTTTAAAACTAATTCATCTGCAAAGTGAATATCAGAGAGATGTCTTGTACCACAATAGCAGAGAACATAAGGCAAGAATTAATTTCCAGCCCTAATTTCACTTATCAAAAAAAAAAACCCTTCACTTATCAAAAAATCAGACCTTTTCAGCCTATTCTATAGTATCAAGGATACAGCAAATCTTCATTTAGAAGACCAGAATAGCTACCAAAAATATTTCAATATCCACCTAAGTATAAACTCAAAATAACTCACAGAAGTTTTTTATCTCTAAGTAGAATATAACTTGAAACATTCTTTTTCTGTTTACATTTTCTTTGGAGAAAATATAACACCAACACTAATTATACATTAGCCAAAGTACAAAAATATAAGACTCAAAAAGTAAAATATTATATGAATAAAATGTGAAATGATAAACCAATTTATTACATTTACTGGGTTTATTTACACCTTAAATATATTCGACTTGATGACTACAATTCCCAGTACATATCTTTTTGCAAATAAATGCTTAATTGACATATTTCCACGTTACTAGACTTGGAAATTTTCTCTTGTGCTCTCCTGCCATTCAGAGGTTATTTATCATTTTGGGTAACTGAGTCTATAGTTCTTTCATTAATGTGTTTTCTTCCCATTTATGTGTGTATTGAAACTTTAAAAAATTGCTGGCATGAGTAAAAAAATTTGTGAAAATGGCAAATTATTCATGATCCTCCTTTTTTGGCTATGGCTCACCTGTCTTCTTTGAGATTTTATTCTCTTTAATAGACCAGCAGGTAGTGATATGTTAGCTCTCAGAGGTGATGACTATGATGTAATAGAAGTTTCTGGAAATTGAAAGGACAGATGCTATTGCTGGGAATATCAAACTGTGTGAAGTTTGAGATGAATGGCTCCTTGTAATGCCAACAACTCAAATTGTATCTGGGTTCTAAAAAAGCAAAAGCAACTTGGAAAAGCAGAATTATTAGAATAAAAAAAAATTCTGTGCTATTTAAAAAAAATCAACTCACTATTCATAATCTTACAAATTAATCCAACAATATGAATGAGACACCTGTTAGGAACTTGTCTTTCTACTGCTAGAGATGCAAATAGAAAAGTAAATACAGTCTTGCTCTCGGGGAAGTCCTAAAAGAAACTACACAGCAGTCATCATAGCGGCGCTGTGCTGTGCCCTGCTGAGTGACTCAGCCGTGTCTGACTCTTTGCAACCACACGGACTGGAGCCGGCCAGGCTCCTCTATCCATGGGATTCTCCAGGCAAGAATACTAGAGTGGGTTGCTATGCCCTCCTCCAGGACAGTGGCACTACGAGTTCCATATTAGGAGTATATGGGACAGTAGAAGCACAAACAAGTAGAGGCCAAAATCTTCCAAGTGGGGGCAGAATGAGAAACATGATGAAAGTCTTTGGAAAAGAGAAGAATATAAAAAGTGAGTTTTAATAAATGAAGAGATATGGCATGGTGACAGGGACTTTAGGTGTCCAGGAAGCATCAGGTGTCATGGCTCAGTGAGGCGATGATACAAGGTTCACGAATGGAATTGTGAGTATTCAGAAGAGCTGGGAATGCAGGTGAAGTTGCAGAAAGAGACCCAATTATGAATGGCCTTAGAATTCAGGTTGAGTTTGATATTATCCTCTGAGTAATGATATGATGGTTAATGTATCACTGCTTCTCTGGAGAATCCCAACTAATACAGAGAGGAAAGCATAAAAAATAATAACCAGAGAGTAACATGATCAGTTTTACATTTTGAAGAATAATTCTGGTAATGGTAAGTGGAGTTCCATTTTTTTGTTAATTTTTAAAAGGTGTGTGTGTGTGTGCATTTAGTTATCTACCATGTGTTAGGCACCGAGATAGCATTAAAGTTATAAACAAAAAATAAACACAACCCTTGTCCCCATGGAGATAGTCAAAGTAGTTACAAGATGTATTTATTAAAAGGAAACCAAATAAGAGATTACCGGAAAGCCCCATCAAGAAATAATGAAAGCAGAAGTGAACAAGCTAGTTACGAGATGGATTCAGGAGATACCATTCTCAACACCTAGCAAAATAACTGAAGCGGTTTAAGAGAGAAAAATAAGTTGAAGATGATGCCCGGGTTTCTATCCTGAGAACAGCAGAAAGACAGCATTTAGAGTGGAAGATAAAGCAGTTCATTTAAGAGTTTAACTTCATTGCATACAAATCTAGGCCGTTCATAAAGATTATTCATTTAACTTACAGAACAATCGAACGGGGTAGATGTTCCATTATTATCTCATAATTCTTTTGTGGATAAAGAAACTGAGTGTGGGGAAGTTTATGATGTCTAAAGTGAAAGCGAAAGTCACTCAGTCGTGTCCGACTCTTTGGGACCCCATAGACGTGCTGCAGTTCACAGGGTTGCAAAGAGTCATACGTGACTCAGGGACAGAACAATAAATGTGCATGTACTTGGTTCTGATTTACACATGAAAATCCTATGCCAGTGTGCAATGATTTGGGTATATTTAACATGTGTGCTCTTGTTATACTTGTGAACAGTCTCCTTAGGCATAACAATGATAGCCTGTGCCACTATTTTCACAAATGCAAAAATAGTTCTTCAATGCCAAATGATACTCAACATTTATGTAGCACTTATGTGTCAGGCACCATTGTAACCACTTCATAAATATTAGCTCATCTATTCTTGACAACGGCCTTATGAAACAGATACTATTACTATTATCCCCATTTTATAGATGGAAAAACTGAGACATTAGGTAACTTCATTGTCACAGGGCTAGAAAGCAGCACAGCCAGAAGTAGAACCCAGAGTCCATAGTCAGCTTCTAACCGCTACTCTAACTGCCTCTCACATACAGGATTTTCCTCTTTGAACACTCAGCCTTCCACTTTCAGAACCAGTTGTAGTCCATCTTAGGGAATCCTGAGCAGCAATGGTGATAAAATTCTTTCGTCACAGAATAAGAATTGGGCATGGGCTAGAATTCTGAGTCACTCCAGACTCTGCAGCACAAATCTGGAGGAGCTCTGCATCACTTCAGTTCAGTTCAGTCGCTCAGTCGTGTCCGACTCTTTGCGACCCCATGAATCACAGCACGCCAGGCCTCCCTGTCCATCACCAACTCCCGGAGTTCACTCAAACTCATGTCCATCGAGTTGGTGATGCCATCCAGCCATCTCATTCTCTGTCATCCCCGTCTCCTCCTGCCCCCAATCCCTCCCAGCATCAGAGTCTTTTCCAGTGAGTCAACTCGTCGCATGAAGTGGCCAAAGTACTGGAGCTTCAGCTTTAGCATCAGTCCTTCCAATGAACACCCAGGACTGATCTCCTTTAGAATGGACTGGTTGGATCTTCTTGCAGTCCAAGGGACTCTCAAGAGTCTTCTCCAGCACCACAGTTCAAAAGTATCAATTCTTCGGCACTCAGCTTTCTTCACAGTCCAACTCTCACATCCATACATGACCACGGGAAAAACCATAGCCTTGACCTTTGTTGGCAAAGTAATGTCTCTGCTTTTTAATATACTATCAAGGTTGGTCATAACTTTCCTTCCAAGGAGTAAGCGTCTTTTAATTTCATGGCTGCAATCAGCATCCGCAGTGATTTTGGAGCCCAAAAAAATAAAGTCTGATACTGTCTCCACTGTTTCCCCATCTATTTCCCCACTATTCCCCAGATGCTATGGGTCTCATTTGTTTTCCTCTCCATATAGATGCAGGAACTGAAACCCTGAGTGGACGTCATCCCCCACCTTCCACTCAGATAATCCTGTAGAACCACGACTAAATTCCCTACTGCTACATGCGGGGCAGGGCAAGAGCTGACAAAACCAAACGTGACTGTGGCAGAGCAGAGAAAGAGAACGTGGCTGAAAATGTGCTTCTCTGCCAGTCATTTAACTGCCAAATGATCAATATTGCCTCTTTTCTTTCTATCGCAAGATTGAGGCAGCTTGCGTTATAGGAAAGAGCAGAAATTTTGAATTTAGTCAAGCCAGATGTTCAGGCATGGTTCTGCTACCTGCTTGGTGAATGAACCACAGAACACATGGATCTTCCCAGAGTGTCTGTTTCTGCATTTGAACAAAGGGGACAGAAATAATTTCACAATGCTATCTGACAGAATAAGCGGAAGAACTATGAAAACTGTAAAAGCACTGCTCAAAGATCAGATGTTACCATTATGGTTCAGACACCAGAGTTTATTACCCTCAGTTGCTATGCATATTATCCAATTGGCTGCACCATTTTGTGTGTAAACTACTGGGTTGGAACACTTTTCTCTATCAGATGGTTCGCATTTCATTAATATTTATATGCATAGAAAATACCTTGTAAATATACATGTATACATATTCTTATAAAATGTTTGCTTTCCAAAACAGTGTTTTTCAATAATTTGCTGGCTTTATTATATTTTATAATTCTCCTCAGTATCTTAAACCTACTGATACTTACCCAACGATACCTTTTTCTGGGAGATGTAAGAACTGTGGGGATATTATAAAAGAGGAGATATATATATAGCACAGAGGAAATATTTTTGGTGGAAAATTCTTAAAAATAGCTTGTTTACAACAAAAGTGTTTAAATCATTGTTTTCCTTAGATATTTATTATTGAAGATCACATGTATATGTGTTCTGGGGAAACGTATGCATTTAAAACTTCTTTCTTGAATTATTTTCTAAAATCATATTAATTACTAAATAGTTCATAAACAAATAACAGTGAGAAAAGAACTCATGTACAATTGTTTGTCACAAGAGAAGATCATTCAAATTTTTTAAAAAATAGATTTTTACAGGTTGTATACTAGAAATTAAGTTTACAATTCAGTAAGAAATTGCTCTTTAAGGAATAAGAAACTTGTTGCAATAGTAACTTTCAAGATTCTTTTTCCTTGGAAGAAAATAGTTTTTCGTGGAAAAGGCCCACCATACTGAAAAAGATTTATCTTACTGTTTAAGAGAAAAGTAATTTCCAGGTAAAATCTAAATACAGGTAATTAATTTAGTGAAAAATGGCCATAATATGATCTATTTTTAGGACTTGTGGAACTCAAGATATGATATCTGAATAGGGAACAGAAAGGTCTGGAAGGAAACATAGCAAAGTTCAAGATAACAGCTGCCTTAAGAAGGGGGCAGAAGAGGGAATAAAGTCAGAGATGGTGTTTGCACTTTATTGCAATGGAGAAATTTCATTTATATTAATGCAAGGACATTTTAAGTATGACTATAAGCTTTTTGGCTTCACAGATATAAAAGCCCAGATATAAAAGATAATGATTATGGATAACCATAATTTTAATATCAGCACTAAAATAATGTATCATTTCTACTACTCTTTCTTTCAACTGAAATAATAGATTTTGCATTTCTGCCATATTTAAAATGTGACCTATTTCTCAAATGCTGTCTAAGTGGGGAGATACAAATGAAAATATTTCAAACATAGAAAGACTTCTGAAGTAAAACATAAATAAATATGATATGGTATGCTTTCACAAACCTGGTCATGTCTCTTGATAGAGAGATGTTCATTTTTCTTTAAAGTTTTGAATAGACTGCCTGGTGTCACAAAATGATATACCACTGCATTTAAAACTGTGGTAATATCCCAAAGACAAATTCAGAGACATAGCGTTTTCCTTCTCCACAAATGCAGCCCCCAAAATGACAACACCTCGTGGTGAACACATTGTGAACCTGGTGTAGTCACGTGAGTACCAGAACGAGAGAAACAACCTACGCTTCATGATCAAACACTAGCATGACATCTGCAGCTAACCCCTTGGGTCCTGGGGTCTACCAGTGATTGTACTGACCTGCAGTGAAAATGCTCTCCATTAATATTAATACCCAAAAATATTAATACAAACCTTCAGCTTTGCTGACCTTATTAATGAGTGTGAACTTAGACCCAACACTGGCAGTTTTATATATTTGGAGATGAGACGTTGAGAATATCTTTATAATTGAAAATTCTTGACCACTAAAAAAAAAAAAAAATTCTACTGAACAGCAAATTCTTTGGAATTATTCTTTATATATTAGAGGAATTTTTTGAACTAGGTACACTAAAATTTTCTTTCTAGCTATTGCCTTTTATATTTACTTACTTGTTTATTAAAATAATCAATCTAGGGATACTTACCAACTCCTTTCCGTTCGTTCCGTTCCGTCGCTCAGTCGTGTCCGACTCTTTGCGACCCCGTGGACTGTAGCCTACCAGGCTTCTCCGTCCATGGGATTCTCCAGGCAAGAATACTGGAGTGGGTTACCATCTCCTTCTCCAGGGGATCTTCCCGACCCAGAATCGAACCCGGGTCTCCCACATTGGAGACAGACGCTTTAACCTCTGAGCCACCAGGGAAGCCCTTTACATGCCATCAAAAATAATCTATATGTTGTATTTTTGTTAAAATCTGATCCGTAGATCTAGGAAAAAAGCTATCGTGAAATACAAGCATAAAAACTTAGGATACAAGGATTTGTCTTCTAGAGGGTCAGAGCTAAGTCTACTCAGGATTTTGTTAACCTTGGAAGGCTAACAAATTGTGAAGTAATTATGATTATTTTTTAAGATGGTAAAGGGTAGCCAGAATATTCCACCCCGATATATGCCACTTTGGCATATTGATTATTTTGAGATGAAGGTATTTGAAAAACTGGAAATATAGGAAGACAAGTTCTCTGAACTCCTTATCTGCCTAACGACAGATCCTCCGAAGGGATTCAATGGTCATAAATCCTCTCCCTGGAAGTTTCATCAACCAGGGAAGGCTGACTCTCACCTTAGGAGAGAAAACTGAAAGCTAACACTAAACCCCAACAAACTTAGTCACACCTTTCCTCCCATCTGTTCTTTAACTGCCCATTCATCTTTCCGAAAAATCACATTCCTCTCTGAGACCTAAATCTCCTCTCCCGTTTCCTATTAAGATGATGTTTAAGCCTGACTTCTAAGCTACCTCTTTGAATTACTCACTTTTCCTCAGTATCTCTTAGGTATACACGAGTTATACATGTTAATAAATACCTGCTTGGTTTTCCCTTGTTAATCTGTCTCTCATTACAGGATCTCAGCTAAGAAATCAGAAGAGTAGAAGGAAATTTATGTTTCCTCCCTTATGGAAGAACGCCAGAAAGGTCATAAATATTAAACAATAATATCACTTACATCAAGTGAATGAAGTGTGGGCTATATCTGACACGGCCCCTGAAAATTTGATTACAGTTCTCTGTGGAAATAGGAATGAGAAATTCATTTGATACGAAATTCGTATATGTCTTCATGGCATTTTATTTTCAATCAGAATTCTGCACACCTGCTCCAAATGGCAACTTCTAAAGTCAAACTATAGTTATGCTGCATTTATTGAAGGCCAATAAGGGGTAAGTGCAGGCGATATTTTCTCTTTTCTGGAATCATTCAAGAGAACACCAGGATCTTTTTTTTTTTTTAATTTATTTTACTATAACAGTAAAACAGGCTCATAGTAAAAATTTCAAAACTATCAAAGGCTAAAAAGGAAAAGTTAAAATCCATCTTATCCAAAACAATCCTGCATTTTCACTCCACAGAGGTAAACATTTTATAGTTTCCTGTGCATCTTTCCAAAACTCTTGTAAAATTTGCATTAATTTTTAAGACTCTACAAAGGTTATAATTATCTAGCCTTGGACTAAAATGAATAGAAATCAATAATGAATATGATGCAAATAATGTATCAATTGGCAACTTTCTTACGTAGAATCTTTTGATTTTTTTGTGCATACATATAGGCTACCTATGCAAACAATCATATAAGAATGATGTAACTATCAAAAATGATCCAAAGTTACTAAAAAGTTTCCAGAAATTTATTGTTTATCACATAGAAAATCTTTTATATTGCCAAAATTTTAAAAATCACTTTAAATATTTTAATAAATATCTTTATTCTAAACTCTATGTGTTGATGTGTAAGTTTGTTCAGTCATGTCTGACTCTTTGGGACCCCATGGTCTGTAGCCTGCCAGGCTCCTCTGTCAATGTAATTCTCCAGACAAGAATACTGGAGTGGGAAGTCATTCCCTTCTCTAGGGGATCATCCCAACCTGAGGATTGAACCTAAGACTCCTGCATTACAGGCAGATTCTTTACCATCTGAGCTACCAGGGAATCCCAAACTCTATAGGGAAAAAAGCAACAACAACTGTTTGGGCTTAGACAAAATTGTGACTATTTTTAATACAATCTGTGAAAATCCCGGGTGTCATAGAAAAATGTTTGCCTACTCAAACCATCTGCATCACCACTTAGAAAAAACTCAGCAACAAATGGCAGTATTAATTCCAAATCACAGTTTCCAAATAGGCCAGAGATTTCTGGAAAGATACACAGCTGGCCCAGACATCAGGAAATCTCTTCACCGACATGAACAAAAATGTTCCAAAGAAAGCATTTTTTTATCCTAAGGTAGGAAGAGAGGGGAAAGTACAGTAAGAAAGAATTATGAGAGCCACCCCCACCCCCCCGGAGATAGTCCACACTCTCTCTGTGGAGTGTGTTTTTCTCTAAATAAATCCACGTCTTTTATCACTTTGTCTCTCAGTGAATTCTGCGATAAGGCATCAAGAATTTGAGCTTCACTGGGTCCTGAAACCAGGCATTCTTCTCATCCTAGGAACTTGGGATCCAGTGGTAAACCTGACCTGATCTAATGGAGGAGACATCCTAGCCATATCAAGTGGAGGAGATAGAAAGGAGACTGCAGACAGTGCAAGAAGACCATGTGTCCAACTACTGGCTACCGGACTGCCAGAGACAATTACCAGGCTTCCAACTTACGACTGCTTTTGAAAGGATGCAAGAGAAAGAATACAAGATACAAGAGTACAAGAGGACATCTTTGCTCCTCATCCCCTGTCCATGAGTGTGAGCCCTCATTTTACACAATCCCTCAGATTATTCACAGAAGAGGGGGCACAGCTGAGGCACAAGTGTACTGTGTTCTCTCTTTCTGCCAGCTGAGAATTAAAGCCGCCTTCCTATTTCCTCCAAAACAAAAACAAAAACCAGAAAGAATTATGAGAATAGAATAGAGTAGGTAGGATTTCAATTCACTTAATTATATCCAATTTATCTTTCTTTACCATGTACATTAATTTTCATAGTGAAATTAAGGCTTTCTCAAACTTACTAATAACTAATTCCCACAAATGCACAAATAATAAAACAGTAGATAATAGGATTTTATTGACTTTCTATAGACTAAAATTAAATTACCTGAGAATAAAGACAAATGATAAATAACCAACAGTGGTAAAATACTTCAAAAAACCTGGTACCTTGCAAAGTAAATAAGTTAGCAATTTTAGAAGGATCAGTTCAGTTCAGTTCAGTAGCTCAGTCGTGTCCGATTCTTTGAGACCTCATGAATCACAGCACGCCAGGCCTCCCTGTCCATCACCAACTCTCAGAGTTCACTCAAACTCATGTCCATCAAGTCAGTGATGCCATCCAGCCATCTCATTCTCTGTCGTCCCCTTCTCCTCCCTCCCCCAATCCCTCCCAGCATCAGAGTCTTTTCCAGTGATCAACTCTTTGAATGAGGTGGCCAAGAAATCTTCAAAGAACGCATAGCTCTGGTAATGTTTCCCTATCTTTGTAAGTTTTCCACAGCAAATACATTTATGAAAGCTTTTCCTCTGTTAACATAACATACAGAAACATATTTATATATGAACATAAGGAAATATATTTATCCTTTTTTTTTTTTTTTGCTTGTTTAGTCACTAAATCATGCCCAACTCTTGTGACCTCATGGACTGTAGCCTGCCAGGCTGCTCTGTCTGTGGGATTTCCCAGGCAAGAATACTGGAGTGGGTTCCTGCGTCCTCCAAGGGATCTTCCCCACCTAAGGATCGAACCTGCATCTTTGGTGGCTCCTGCATTGGCAAGCTGGTTCTTTCCTACTGAGACACCAGGGAAGCCCATATTTATCCATTTCTCCTCTTTACTCTTTCATCACAGCAAACCACTATGAATCACCTGTAGCTGTCAGCTGGGCTGCATACCTACCTGAGGCTTCAGAAGACATCCTGTCCCTAGAAAAACTCATCTGGATAGAGAAAAATGTCTTAAAAACAAAACACAGTAATGGGAAAATCAAGTTGCTTAAATCTTGTTTTGCCTCTGACTTCAAAGGACTCATATATGAAACAAACATTCTGAAATATGAAAGGAAGAAAAGGATTTGGCGAAGAGAACAGAAGGATAGGATCAAAGTACAAAGTTGTGAGAATGCCTGAAAAACACTTCACTGCACTCACACCCCTGACTGTGCACTTTGAGTAAAACAAAACTCACCCCAAATTGTCAACTAAGAGAGGGAGCAAATGATGCTAATGATGGCATTTTAATTGTTTTAATGGAACAATTTAAGTTACTTAAGCATAAAGAAACTTTTCTTTTCATCCAAAGCCAAAGTTCAGTTCAGTTCAGTTGCTCAGTCGTGTCTGACTCTTTGTGACCCCATGAACCGCAGCACACCAGGCCTCCCTGACCACCACCAGCTCTCAGAGTTTCCCCAAACTCATATCCATCGAGTCGGTGATGCCATCCAGCCATCTCATTCTCTGTCGGCCCCGTCTCCTCCTACCCCCAATCGCTCCCAACACCAGAGTCTTTTCCAGTGAGTCAACTCGTCTCATGATGTGGCCAAAGTATTGGAGTTTCAGCTTTAGCATAAGTCCTTCCAATGAACACCCAGGATTGATCTCCTTTAGAATGGACTGCTTGGATCTCCTTGCAGTCCAAGGGACTCTCAAGAGTCTTCTCCAACACCACAGTTCAAAAGCATCAATTCTTCGGCGATCAGCTTTCTTCACAGTCCAACTCTCACATCCATACATGACCACGGGAAAAACCATAGCCTTGACTAGACGGACCTTGGTTGGCAAAGTAATGTCTCAGCTTTTTAAAATGCTATCTAGGCTGGTCATAACTTTCCTTCCGGGGAGTAAGCGTCTTTTAATTTCATGGCTGCAATCAGCATCTGCAGTGATTTTGGAGCCCGAAAAAATAAAGCCTGACACTGTTTCCACTGTTTCCCCATCTATTTCCCATGAAGTGATGGGACCAGATGCCATGATCTTTGTTTTCTGAATGTTGAGCTTCAAGCCAACCTTTTCACTCTCCTCTTTCACTTTCATCAAGAGGCCTTTGAGTCCCTCTTCACTTTCTGCCATAAGGGTGGTGTCATCTGCATATCTGAGGTTATTGATATTTCTCCCGGCAATCCTGATTCCAGCTTGTGCTTCTTCCAGTCCAGCGTTCCTCATGATGTACTCTGCATATAAGTTAAATAAATAGGGTGACAATATACAACCTTGACGTACTCCTTTTCCTATTTGGAACCAGTCTGTTGTTCCATGTCCAGTTCTAACTGTTGCTTCCTGACCTGCATACAGGTTTCTCAAGAGGCAGGTCAGGTGGTCTGGGATTCCCATCTCTTTCAGAATGTTCCACAGTTTATTGTGATCCACACAGTCAAAGGCTTTGGCATAGTCAATGAAGCAGAAATAGATGTTTTTCTGGAAATCTCTTGCTTTCTCCATGATCCAGCGGATATTGGCAACATGATCTCTGGTTCCTCTGCCTTTTCTAAAACCAGCTTGAACATCTGGAAGTTCACAGTTCACATATTGCTTAAGCCTAGCTTGGAGAATCTTGAGCATGACTTTACTAGCATGTGAGATGAGTGCAATTGTAGTTTGAGCATTCTTTGGCATTGCCTTTCTTTTGGATTGGAATGAAGACTGACCTTTTCCAGTCCTGTGGCCACTGCTGAGTTTTCCAAATTTGCTGGCATATTGAGTGCAGCACTTTCACAGCATCATCTTTCAGGATTTGAAATAGCTCAACTGGAATTCCATCACCTCCACTAGTTTTGTTCGTAGCGATGCTCTCCTAGGCCCACTTGACTTCACATTCCAAGATGTCTGGTTCCAGGTGAGTGATTACACCATTGTGATATCCTTCGTCATGAAGATCTTTTTTGTACAGTTCTTCTGTGTATTCTTGCCACCTCTTCTTAATATCTTCTGCTTCTGTTAGGTCCATACCATTTCTGTCCTTTATCGAGCCCATCTTTGCATTAAATGTTCCCTTGATATCTCTAATTTTCTTGAAAAGATCTCTTGTTTTTCCTATTCTGTTGTTTTCCTCTATTTCTTTGCATTGATCGCTGAGGAAGGCTTTCTTATCTCTCCTTGCTATCCTTTGGAACTCTGCATTCAGATGCTTATATCTTTCCTTTCCTCCTTTGCTTTTCGCCTCTCTTCTTTTCACAGCTATTTGTAAGGCCTCCTCAGACAGCCATTTTGCTTTTTTGCATTTCTTTTCCATGGGGATGGTCTTGGTCCCTGTCTCTTGTACAATGTCACGAACCTCCGTCCAGAGTTCATCAGGCACTCTATCTGTCAGATCTAGTCCCTTAAATCTATTTCTTACTTCTACTGTATAATCATAAGGGATCTGATTGAGGTCATATCTGAATGGTCTAGTAGTTTTCCCTACTTTCTCAGTCTGAATTTGGCAATAAGGAGTTCATGATCTGAGCCACAGTCAGCTCCTGGTCTTGTTTTTGCTAACTGTATAGAGCTTCTCCATCTTTGGCTGCAAAGAATATAATCAATCTGATTTCGGTGTTGACCATTTGGTGATGTCCATGTGTAGAGTCTTCTCTTGTGTTGTTGGAAGAGGGTGTTTGCTATGACCAGTGCGTTCTCTTGACAAAACTCTATTAGCCTTTGCCCTGCTTCATTTTGTGCTCCAAGGCCACATTTTTCTGTTACTCCAGGTGTTTCTTGACTTCCTACTTTTGCATTCCAGTCCCCTATAATGAAAAGGACATCTTTTTTGGGTGTTAGTTCTAAAAGGTCTTGTAGGTCTTCATAGAACCATTCAACTTCGGCTTCTTCAGCGTTACTGGTTGGGGCATAGACTTGGATTACTGTAATATCGAATGGTTTGCCTTGGAAACGAACAGAAATCATTCTGTCGTTTTTAAGATTGCATCCAAGTACTGCATTTCGGACTCTTTTGTCAACCATATAAAGGAAATAAAATCACTTATAATTCCTAACTACATTAACTTTTTAATATACAGTGGGTCCTTGAACAACATGGGTTTAAATTGTAAGGGTTTGCTTATACTTGGATGTTTTTCACTAAATATGTTCTATAGACTATAAAACTTGTGGTTGGTTGAATCTGCAGATGTGGAACCACAGATATGAAGGACTGACTCTAAAATTACATTTGAGTTTCCACTGTGCAGAGGGTCAGCACCCTAGTGCCTGTGTTATTCAAGGGTCAACTATATATCCTTCCAGAATGTTCCTATGAATTTGACACATGGAGATAATATTTTACAAAGTGGTATCATTATTTTACTTAAGATATAATATATATAATCATATTGTTATATATAATGCATATACAATATATAATAGCATATTATACAATATATAATATGCTTAGATATATTACTAAGACTCTCTATGTTAATAAATGTGCCTTGCTAAATCCTTTGTAAATTGGTGATTATTGTTTTATTGAATTGATCTAACAAACTTTTTAAGACTCTGTTTCCCAAGATACTTTCTGAAAGCTTTCCAAGATGTCTCAAATCATGGGAAGAGAAGATGAGTGATTTTTGACCAAACAAAATTAAAACAGCTGAACTGTGGTATTGGAGAAGACTCTTGAGAGTCCCTTGTACCGCAAGGAGATCCAACCAGTTCATTCTTAGGGAGATCGATCCTGGGTGTTCATTGGAGGGACTGATGCTGAAGCTGAAACTGCAATACTTTGGCCACCTCATGAGACAAGTTGACTCACTGGAAAAGACTCTGATGCTGGGAAAGGTTGGGGGCGGGAGGAGAAGGGGATGACCGAGAATGAGATGGCTGGATGGCATCACCGACTCTGTGGACGTGAGTTTGCGTGAGCTCCGGGAGTTGGTGATGGACAGGGAGGCCTGGCGTGCTGTGATTCATGGGGTCACAGAGAGTCGGACACGACTGAGCGACTGAACTGAACTGAACTGAAAAGATCTTAATTGCAGGACTTCTCAGAGTTTTTAGTATCCTAATCCAAAATGTTAACTTTCCAAAAGTGGAATAATGTATGATGAATTTTCAAATCTAAATAAGCCACTGTATTCTTTTTTTTTTGGTAAAGTCCTATTAATGTCCTGAATTACTCAAATTCCAGAGTATATACCTTTAAAATCTCTGATACAATTATCTCCCTACTGTTGGGTTTTAGGTAATTTGATTACTATCAAATTTGATTAACTATCATTAATTCCTTGATAAATATTTTCAGATACTTATCTTTAAGCGTAAATATCTAAAAATATTATTACTTCTGGCTATTCCTTTAAATAAATTTTGAGACATAGAACTGCCTTATTTTTAAGGATTTGATATGTATCACCAAATTGCTCCTAAAGATTTTATCATTTTACAGCAAGTACTTTCTGAGATTACATCCCATAAACTAAACAATATCTGTTTTCATTCCTCAAGTTAACATTTTTTTTCTCTACCTTATTGATTAGCCATTTGTCAAAAGTCTTACCTCTAAATGACTTTAATAACCCTTTATGTACCAGACCACATTGGCATGGGACTACATATATATACATATATATATATGGCATCAGAAAAAAATAATCTTTGGAATCCCACAAACTTCTATTCCCTCTCCCCCTATTTCATCCCCCATCACCACCACTGATGCTCTCTGTTTCATAAATTTAATTTCTATGATACAGCAGGAAAGACACATATGAAGTCACACCTGTCTGACTTATCTAAGTAAATAACACCATGACGACACTGCAAAAAATAAAAACTAAAATGCCTGTATTGAAGGCTTTCAGATCCCTTGACTTCTACCTGGTAATTATATCTACTTTACTAATAGTGCTGGAACAAATAGTAAATCTCAAAGACGAGAATTCCCCAAGCAAGAATTTCCAATCGTTCAGGGAAAGACAATACCATGAAAGAGAGGCAGCAGATTAAAACAATGAGAAAATTTTGTCCAGTGAATAACAGACAAAAGAGCAGACAAAATAAAACTCTGAAATAGTTACTAAAGCATAAAAAGAAAAACAGGAGAAAGGATAAACAAAAATATAATCTGATATTTTCAAAAGGGAGGTATAAAATAGGCAGATCTAATAAGATTAATAAACAGAGAGGGTATAAATAAACCAAAAGTAACATTTGATAATGGAGAGAAAACAATGAAACCTTAGAATCATAAGAGAATAATATAAACAACCTCATGTCAATAAAATTAGATAATATGAATAATTATAGCTGCTGCTGCTGCTAAGTCGCTTCAGTCATGTCCAACTCTGTGCGACCCCATAGACGGCAGCCCACCAGGCTCCCCCCTCCCTGGGATTCTCCAGGCAAGAACACTGGAGTGGGTTGCCATTTCCTTCTCCAATGCCTGAAAGTGAAAAGTGAAAGTGAAGTGGCTCAGTCGTGTCGGACTCTTCCCGATCCCATGGACTGCAGCCTACCAGGCTCCTCCGCCCGTGGGATTTTCCAGGCAAGAGTACTGGAGTGGGTTGCCATTGCCTTCTCCATATAATTAGGTAGGAAAATATAAAGTTAATGAAATTGACTCAAGAAATAGAATAACTGATTGGAGCTGAAACATTTTAGAAACTGAATCAGTAGGTAAAGATCTCCTCATCATACTAAGCACCATGCCCACGGTTTTAATCATTTCACTAAATCTCTAAGGCAAAAGGTAATCCTTATTTTATATAATTGTTCCAAATTATAGAAAAAGAAAAAAGCTAACCAAAACATTTTATAAGGCTTTCCTAATATTGGACTCAAAATCAGACAGGGACTAAGTAACAGAAGAAAATTATGAACATAGATTCAAAAATCCTGAATAAAATATTAGCAAACTGAATTCAACAATACATAATAAATTAGCATATTGTGACTATTTATAGGTTATTTAAAGAATGGAAAGATGGTTTAGCATAAGAAAATTTATTATTGTCATTGCTAAGTAAAAATTTAAAGAAGAAATAATTTTTATCATAGAAGTTATGCAGGAAAAAATAATTTAAAATGTAAATTCATTGTAATAATGTAAATTCATTCATACAAAACAAGATAAACAAATTCATTTTAACAAACCAGGAATATCTATTTTTATCAGAAACCTGCTGCAAACATTATAGGTAATACTGAGATGGTAAAATCATCTTGTTTAATATCACAAGCAACATAAATTTATCACCACTCAGAAATGTTTAAAATAGTAAGAAGAGCTAAGAATGGAGGGAACCTGGCATTGTCATACACATTCTCTGTGATACAGACACCAGGAGGGGAACGCTGCAGTGTCTGGTAAAATAAGAAAGTATGTAAATTGGGAGACTGGGATTGACATATACTCACTACCATATATAAAATAACTTATAAGAAACTGCTGTATAGCACAGGAAACTGTATTCAACACTTTGTGATGACTGACATGGGAAAAGAATCTAAAAATGAGTGGATATTTGTATACGTATAACTGATTCACTTTGCTGAACACTGGAAACTAACACAGCATTGTAAACCAACTACACGCCAATAAAAATTAAAGAAAAAAAGTGTGCTCACTTTGGCAACTCTGTATATTTCTGAACTAATACTTGCACATAAAAACAAAGAGGCTTGCACCGGGATATAAACTGCAACATTGTTTATAATTGTTCAGAATTGGAAATAATTTAAATTATTTATCTAAATAATAACTTAATAATTATTTAGATAAATAATTTAAGTGTCCATAAATAAAGGAATTGTTAAATAATTCCTGGTACATCTACTATATTACTAACATGGAAAATCTCCAAGACATATGGTTGGGGATTAAAAAAAACAGTAAATAGCAGAAAACTAGGAAACTATGATATAATTTAAATTTCAAAACTAGAGCAATGTGTGTATATATCTATAAATAGTTCTGAAACAATCCTCACCAAAATGATAATAGTTGTCATTTCTACTATGAAGGGATAATGGATGTGTCATGGAAGACTTTTAGCTTCCCCTGCAATGACTGAATGAGTTGATATTAATATACTACATGTGTTGTTGTTGTTCAGTCACTAAGTCATGTCCAATTCTAGCATGCCAGCCTTCCCTGTCCTTATTATCTCCCTGAGTTTGTTCAAACTCATCTCCATTGAGTCAGTGATGCCATTCAACCATCTCAGCCTCTGTCGCCCCCTTCTCTTGACTTCAATCTTTCCCAGGAACAGGGTCTTTTCCAATGAGTCGGTTCTTTGCATCAGGTGACCAAAGTATTGGAGCCTTATTCAGCTTTAGCACTAGTCCTTCCAATGCATATTTAAGGTTGATTTTGTTTAGGATTGAATGGTTTGATCTCCTTGCTGTCCAAGGGACTCAAGGGACTCTCAAGAATCTTCTCCAGCACCACAGTTCGAAAGCATCACTTCTTTGGTGCTCAGCCATCCTTATGGTCCAACTCTCACATACATAAGTGACTCAGGAAAAAGCATAGCTTTGACTATACAGACCTCTGTAGACTAAGTGATGTCTCTGCTTTTTAATACAGTCTCTGGGTTTGTATAATTACATGTGTGTAAGTAAGTAAGTAAGTGTTAGTCAGTCATGTCTGGCTCTCTGTGATCCCATGAACTGTAGCCCACCAGACTCCTCTGTCCATGGAATTCTCCAGGCAATAATACTGGAGTGGGTAGCCACTTACTTCCCCAGGGGATCTTCCCCACTCAGGATAGAACCTGAGTCTCCCACATTGCAGGCAGATTCTTTACCATCTGAGCCACCAGGAAGTCCTTACATGTGTAATTATACACAAATATATTTATAATTATTGGAGGCTAATAATTAATATTTTCATAAATTATTAAAATATGGAATTTGATACCTGAATCTTTAAGAGAATGTTTTCACTGTAACAGTCATCCTCAAATTTCTTAGAAAGATGATAAATTTGTGATGAGACCAGAATTAGACTTTACCAAAAAGCTGAATTACTAAAAGATCAGAATTAGCCTTAAAACAAAACAAGCTACAAAGAAAACTTAGGAAATTGCTTTGTCCCAAGTTTTCTCTTAAACAGTATTTTTCAAACCTAATGAATGGAGAATATGAATTCTAGAACCTTCTAAACTGAGCAATTCTCTTCTCATGGGCAGCTACTGTAGGTTCCCCAAATTTTCCTAGGGAAAAGCTGTAAGAATTTTCACTTGAGATAGAACTTTTAGAGCCCTCCCAATGACCACACATCTTCACCTTAGCCCAGAATTAGCAACAGGGTTCTCTAAGACAAAGTGGACTCATAGGCCAATTAGCATTACAAGTCTATGGTGGAGAGAGAACACAATACTATCATCCATTACCAGCGCTTGGGATGCAAGCTGGGAGGCCCTGGTTCTAATCCCTACTTTGCTTTGTTGCTTGGTCAACTCCTGAAGTTTATTTTTCTCATCTGGAAAATACAGTCACTAGATTTATCAGGTCCCTTCTAATTCTCTAATTTGGTAACTTTATTATTAACTTTGGTTAGCATGCACCTAGAAGGGGTTTCCCAGGTGGCACTAAGTGGTAAGTAACTCACCTGCCAATGCAGGAGATGTAAGAGATGCTGGTTCAATCCCTGGGTCATGAAGATACCCTGCAGGAGGGAATGGAAACCCACTCCAGTATTCTTGCCTGGAGAATTGCATGGACAGAGGAGCCTGGTGAGCTCCATAGGGTATGGTCCATAGAGTTACAAAGAGTCAGACATGGGACTGAAGTGATTTAACATGTACCTAGGAATATGATTATCCCTTAAAACACCTTGGGCCAATATCTGTAATGTCAGTGCCTGACCTCAAAAACTATATCCTCTGAGACATTAATCACGACCGTAATTGCTAAATATGGGTGTATTGTTGGAGAAAACTCTGGTACCAGAAAGTCACCTAGAATTAGAAAGTAACACAGCAGTAAGTGGTAGCACAGTATGATCTATCAAAAATATCCAACCAGAAGTAGCAGGGAGATTGTGCTCACATGAGCCTTAATACTTTTCCCCTTAGATAAACTTATTTGCATGAAACCTTCTCAGAAATTATGTAAAAAGACCTTTACTGGATTTTTCAGGAAAGATTTTTGAACAAGTGTAGCTGACCTTACTCACTGGCAGAGAGAAGACTTGGCTTCCTGGGCACAGAAAAGACTTGGCTTCCAAGAGAGCAAGAACCTACCTGTCCTAAAATAATTCTTCCAAGGGCTTGTCATGGCACCACCTTCCCTCTTCTCCAGCTCCAGACTGTCTTCTCTACATTTAGTTCATGGCTAAGAAAATCAGTGGGAACAACTCGAGAGCAAACACAGTAAGATGAGTTAGCAAAGGGAGCAGTGCTGAAATAATTCTTAGGCTGTTAGAGGGCTTGGGTGCTGAACAGGTAATGAAGGCCCTCCCCCCCTTGCCCAGGAGCATCGGACACCCAACCTGGGGGGCCTGGGGCTGTTCTACAGAAGGGAACGTAGTGTAGGTTGAGGGTGTTCAAGAGAAAATACTTGGCAAGCTGGGTTGGAATGAAGGAGGAGATGCAAGGCGCCTTGGCCTAGGGCTAAACTCTTGCCAGAGGCTGTAATTAATTTTAATCATTTCAGAAGCCATTTTGCCAAATTATTTTTTGGTTTTTGCTTCACTACTTCTTATAAGTAGTGCTGACTCATTAAGATTAATCCCATCCCTGGAGTTTTCAGACATTTTTTCTCCTAAATGAACAGAGAGACATCATGCAAAAGGGCTTAATATCTAAAAATAATCCCCCAGTTGAAAGAAAGTAGCACAGGCTTGCCTTAGTGCTCACTAACTGGCGTAATTGCACTTTATCCCCTAGTACTTCAAGCGTGATCTCTGCCTCCACCTCACCTTGCCTCTGTGATACCCAGAGGGAAATTATAGCAAAATCACTCCCTGTAGTCACAATGGGTATAAATGCAGGATGGAAACTTCATGACTAATCACACACACAAAATAATTAGATAATTAGCTAGATGAGAGAAAGAGAGTATGTATATGTGTACATTTATCCAAGCTTATTGAAGTACAAGACCAAACTTTGGGGTTAGTTGCTATCAGTAACTGAGAGAATGACTGCGTATGAGTATTCATGTATTTAAAAACTTTAAAGACAAAAAAGAAAAAAAAAAGAATTTCTATTTAAGACTGAAGGCTAAATTAGTTCATGATGGATTGCTGTTGTTGGCTCAGAGTATTCCTGTTCCCTGAATAGCCATTTGGAATCCATGCAGACAGACTTGAATGATTTACACAATACTCAGTGAATCTACTGATTCTGAGGGTAAAATCTGATGTACTCAAATTCTTCTGCAATTGTTGTTTAGTCACTCAGCCATGTCCAACCCTTTGTGACCCTATGGACTGCAACACACTAGGTTTCCCTGTCCTTCACCACCTCCCAGAGTTTGATCAAACTCATGTCCATTGAGTCAGTGACACCATCCAAACATCTCATCCTCTGTTGTCCCCTTCTCCTCCTGCCTTCAATCTTTCCCATCATCAGAGTTTTCCAATGAGTTGGCTCTTCGTATCAAGTGGCCAAAATATTGGAGCTTCAGCTTCAGCATCAGTCCTTCCAATGAATATTCAGGGTTGATTTCCTTTAGGATTGACTGGTTTGATCTCCTCGCATTCCAAGAGACTCTCAAGAGTCTTCTCCAGCACCACAGTTTAAAGGCATCAATTATTCAGCGCTCAGCCTTTTTTATTGTCCAGCTCTCACATCTGTACGTGACTACTGGTAAAACCATAGCATTGACTATATGGACCTTTGTGGCAAAGTAATGTCTCTACATTTAATACACTGTCAAAGCTTTTCTTACAAGGATAAAGTGTCTTTTAATTTCATGGCTTCTTTTAATTTCATATGGAACTGCTTCATCAGAAATAATCTATTAAAGTTATTTTAAATGGTGTGGCCATTGACAATCTGTACTGACCACCTTCAACTTATGTACATTAAATTTCATTTAATATTTTTTTCAGTAGTTAATTTGGCATCATTGAAATGTGGTGCTGGAGAAGACTCTTGAGAGTCCCTTGGACTGCAAGGAGATCCAACCAGTCCATTCTAGAGGAGATCAGTCCTAGGTGTTCATTGGAAGGACTGATGCTAAAGCTGAAACTCCAATACTTTGGCCACCTCATGCGACGAGTTGACTCACTGGAAAAGACTCTGATGCTAGGAGGGATTGGGGGTGGGAGGAGACGGGGACGACAGAGAATGAGATGGCTGGATGGCATCACCGACTCGATGGACATGAGTTTGAGTGAACTCCGGGAGTTGGTGATGGACAGGGAGGCCTGGCGTGCTGTGATTCATGGGGTCGCAAAGAGTCGGATACGACTGAGCGACTGAACTGAACTGAACTGAAATACCATTACCTTCTTTCTTCAAAATTTGGCACCTTAAATCCCATCAATTTCTAATATCAACAAGGTTCCCAATAGAAAAATTATTAGAATTTGCTTAATAGATAATGCATTTTCTTTAAAAAGATTCATTGTCCTTTCTGTGAACACTAAGTAGGACCCTTTTAAATCTCTGAATCAAAAAGGCTTAATTCTTTTTATCTCAATTTAAGAGTTACATTAATAAACCCAGGAGCAAATCAAAGGTAAGAACTAAGTAAACATAACTTCCCAAAGCACTTAAAATTACATTTATTGTCACTGTTACTCATCCTTGCTATAAAATTTCCTTATTTCCATTTGAACTGAGAAAATTTATGAATAACTGGGCTCAATATAGGAATTGTGAAATGAGTTATTCTATGCTCTAAAATCAAGAAATGACTTAGAAAGAAAAGATTTTCATTCCTGCTGGGCTCTAAGTTCTTTGGTAGCATTAGATTTTCCATGACTTTACAAAATAACCATGTTGCAATCTGTACCCAGAACTATGTTTTTAATTAATGTATTTCTTACATGGTATAAAATGGCACATAAAACCTAAACATTTTCATCTCTGTAGACCTTTTATCAACACAGCCTATGTCAAGACTAACTGTCGTACCCATGGAGAGAATTAAAAGCCTGAAATAATCTCAAGAGATGGCAACAACTTCCCTGGTAAGTACCCATTTGTATGTATTAAAATTATACATACACCAACTTACAAAAGAGAAAAATTGGACATCTACCTCACACCATTCAGGAAAACTAACTCAAAATGGATCATAGGCTTAAATGTAAGAGCTAAAACTATAGACGACATCAAAAGCACAGTTGATAAGAGAAAAATTAGGTAAATTAGACAATGAAGTTTTAAAAAATGTTTTTCTGTATGCAATATTATGAAGAAAGAAAACACACAGAAAAGGAGACAATAATCATAAATTGTGGATTTTGTAAGGATCTAGTACCTGGAAAATATAAAAGACTCTTATAACTCAAAAAAAAGAAAAAAAGACAAACACTGTGATTGAAAATGGGTGAATAATTTCAATGGGTTTTTGTCCCCAGAACATATATGAATGGCTAAGAACATAAAATGTTGCACATCTTTTGTCACTAAGGAAATGCAGATCCAAACCACAATGATATACTATCTCATAACCACCAAAATAGCTATGATAAAAAGAGACAAACAGTAAATTTTTCATGAGGATGTAGCAAAGCCACACTGTAAAAGAAGCCTCACTAACATAGCTGAGCCCACTACTGGATCCACATATGTCTGGATTGATAGATCATGGCCTTGGCCCCACAGAGAAGTAAGCAGCTCTGTGGAGGAAATCCAAAGGGAAGAGAGCATTAGGCACACCAGATAAACCTGATAACCAAGTACAGATCAGGATGGCAGAACAAAGTACTCTGTGGTCTCTGTTACTGTGATATGCCTTCCAGTATTAGCTCCCAAGAATCTGTCTGACACCCACAATACAGAGTAGATGGTCAGTAAAAACTGAAGAAAACAGATCTTTTTACCAGGAAGAGAAACAGGCACACTCTGATCTCATGCTGTTACTTTCCTCATTCAAGTATGTCTACTCTCAAAGATAGAACAGTGTGTACAGTACACTATCGTTTGTGTAAAAAGTGTATTTGCATGCACGCTAAGTTGCTTCAGTCGTGTCCGACTGCAAACCTATGAACTGTAGCCCACAGGCTCCTCTTTCCATGTGATTCTCTAGGCAAGAATACTGGAGTGGGTGGCCAGGCCCTCCTCCAGGGGATCTTCCCGACCCAGGGATCCAACCTGGGTCTCCTGCATTGCAGGCGGGTTCTTTACCACTAACGCCACCTGGGAAGCCCCAAAAGTACATTTATTTATATTCTATTTGACTATATATACATAACTCTGAATTAACAAGAAGTTATAATATACACTAACTCATATGAGGAAATTTTGGGGTCTGGGAATAGGTATAGAGGGAGATTTTTGTAATTTGTTTTGGTATATCTTTTGTACTTCTAGATTTTGAACCATATGGATATATTATCACTTTAAAAATAAGCTAAAAGAAGTGAAAACTTAAATTAAAAGGTGCCTTGTATATGCAAACACACACATATACACACATATATATACATATATATGCATGCACATTATAAAGAGATACAAATCTATATCTCCCTTGGAACAATTCTATTTACCTGGAAATACAAAATAATCAATAATCAACTTATATGGATATTAGAATCCATATAAGAACTTACTAATGTGGCTACCTAAAAATTTAATTCACAAGAATCAACAACTTTCCTATATTAATATATCTATGTTATATATATATATAATACAAAAGAATTGTGACTCTGAAAAAGCAACACATCTTTAAAATAATCAAAATAAAATGTTCTAAAACAGGATCTAGGTAAAGAAAACTTGAAAATTCTAATAAAAAATCAATAAATAGAAATATATTTTATTCTTTGATATAAAAACAATATTTTAAAGATGGCAGATATGCCTGAATCAATTTATAAATGCAATGTTATTACCAACAAAAGTACAAAGAAAATTTTATATTTTGAAACCCATTAAGAATTCTAGGGGGAAGATGGAAAATAAAGATATGTAAATAAAAGCATGTTAGGGTGGCTAGAATAGACATGGAAAAAGGAAGAGAAATGATGGAGAACTAGCCCTGTAATGTCATACATTAAAGTATGACAGTGTTTCAGGAACCAGCTGATCATCAGCATATAATTTGCTGCTGCTGCTGCTGCTAAGTCGCTTCAGTCGTGTCTGAGTCTGTGCGACCCCATAGAATTTGCAAATAGAGCCAAATGTATGTGAAAATTCTGTATATGATAAAGGTGGCTTTACAAATCAGCTGGGAAAGGTGGGGTAAATCAACAATCAAAATGAGAAAATGAGTGGGAAAAAATCTACGTCTTTTATAGAAAAATAAATTCCAAATTATGAAGGATTTCAAAATAAAATATGTATCCCCAACTATCCTAGGAAAACTATGGCCACTTAAGGAAAAAACTTGGAGTGGGAAAGACCTTTCTAAAGAAGATGCAAAATCCATAATTCTACAAAAGAAATGATTAACGCTTTTATAAAGAGTACAAATTCCCACATAGCGAGAAATTTAATTAACAACTCAAAGGATGACTAAAACCGTGGGAGAGTTTAAGGATGACTAAAAACCCTGGGAGAGTTTATTTACAATGCATGTAAATATGTTTTAATTGCCTTAATATACAACAGTCCAACAACCCACCAGAAAAACAGGTAGAGAGAAACACTGACTCAAAGCAGAATAAAGAAAGACAAATCGATTATATATAGAATTGAAGTACTTTTTTAACCTCTTAATATGACAAAAGGTCATACTAATATGCAAGGAGATCAAAGCAGTCAATCCTAAAAGAATCATTCCTGAATATTCACTGGAGGGACTGATGCTGAGGCTGAACCTCCAATACTTTGGTCACTTGATGGGAAGAGCCAACTCATTGGAAAAGACCCTGATGCTGGGAAAGAGGGAAGGCAGGAGAAGAAGTGGACGACAGAGGGCGAGATGGTTGGATGGCATCACTGACTCAATGGACATGAGTTTGAGCAAGCTCGGGGAGATGGTGAAGGACAGGGAAGCCTGGCATGTTGCAGTCCAAGGGGTCACAAAGAGTCGGACAAAACTGAGAGAATGAACAACAACAACAGCAAATATGACAAGGATAAAAAATATTGATAATCATAGTATTGACAAAAGTGTTCAGTTCAGTTCAGTTCAGACGCTCAGTCGTGTCCGACTCTCCGCGACCCCATGAATCACAGCACGCCAGGCCTCCCTGTCCATCACCAACTCCCGGAGTTCACTCAAACTCATGTCCACAGAGTCGGTGATGCCATCCAGCCGTCTCATTCTCTGTCGTCCCCTTCTCCTCCCGCCCCCAACCTTTCCCAGCATCAGAGTCTTTTCCAGTGAGTCAACTCATCGCATGAGGTGGAGGGTCTATCATTATTGTTGGTTTGAGTGAAAATGGTATAGCCTCTTTGGAGGGTAAGTTGGCAATATCTACATTATTTATCAAAATTCTAAAGGCAAAATCTCATTCAAAAACTTTGCAGATAAACATACACTTATATAAGCAAAAATGGAAGTAGAGGGCATTAATTTCAGTATCTTTTGAAGCAAATATAAGATAAAATGTGGATGTCCATTGATATAAAGCTAAGTAAATAAATATTATACAACTGCTAAATACAGTGAAATATATCTAAAACTATCATGGAAAAGCTTCTCCAAAATTAGATGTTAGGTAGCATTACATGTATATATATATATATATATTTTTTTTTTTTTTTTGGTTAGTAGAAACTTGGTCCTGTCTAAAACATCCATAATACTCTTGGTCCATGACAAAAGGTCCTTGAAATTTGGTCCTATCGAAAACCTCCATAACCATGACATGTGTCAAGTGGTTTTGACAGAACCAAATATCAAGAAAGAACATTTCTGAATGTGCCAAATGTCTTATGGATGTTTCGTGAGTGTGTTGTCACTTCAGTTGTGTCTGACTCTGCGACGCTATGGACTGTGATCCACCAGGCTCCACTGTCCATGGGATTCTACAGGCAAGAATACTGGAATAGATGGCCATACCCTTCTCCAGGGGATCTCCCTGACCCAAGGATCAAACCTGAGTCTCTTAAGTCTCCTGCACTGGCAGGCAGATTCTTTACCACTAGCACCACCTGGGAAGCCCATGGATGTTTTATTGTGCTTAGTTGCTCAGTGCAACCCCATGTGCGACCCCATGGACTACAGCCTGCCAGGCTCCTCTGTCCATGGGGACTCTCCAGGCAAGAATACTGGTGTGGATTGCCATGCCCTCTTCCAGGGTATCTTCCCAACCCAGGGATTAAACCCAGGTCTCCCACATTGCAGGTGGATTCTTTATCGTCTGAGCCACCAGGGAAGCCACAGGACCAAATCTGTCCTTCAAGGCATTTGTATACATACACATACAGTTTGTATATTTTTTCTTCTATGAAAATATTTTAGTATATTTTTACAACTATACTATTTATATATTTTACATATATAGAAAATCCTGGGGAAATGCACAAGACACCATTAGCAACAGCTGCTTCCGTGACTGGGATGGGGTTGGAAGCTGGTGGTTTAGGATGTATGGGAGAATTTCTTTTCATCATACATATTTGCACAATTTGAAAATTTTTACCAAGTGCGTATATGTTTAATTAAAATAACTATTCAAAGATAAATTCTTTATTATTTGAAAATGCAATGACATACATAATATTTGACAATAAATAAATAAATAAGTCCTTCCCTACAGAAACTGTAACCTAGAGACAGTTACTGGCAGCCCACAACTTGCCATCTGCTGTAATTTCTGACAATTGATCTGCTTTTATCTAAGGTGATTTAAAGGTTCTGGTAACCAGGAAACAGATCTGATCTTTTACTGCCAGTTTCTATCACCTCAAAGGTCGGACTGAAAGATGATGCAACTAACCAAGCTTACCATGTAGCAGCTAACTGAAAGACACTGACCATCATATTCCACTAGGTTTCTGATTGCTTAAAAAGTCATTATCCAAGGAGAGTCCACTTAGCAATTGAGCTGATGTGAATAATTTAAGACTTGTACTTACTATCATTATTCATGTTTAGCTGGGAAATAAAAGGACATAACATATATAAGGCCCTGCAATCGTGTGGACCTAAAGAGTTACACTGCCTTCAGAACAAGGCATGTGAACCATGATAAATCTTTCAGATCTAAGTTTAGGTGATGGCATAGTTCTGGTCCCAAATCCAAGTTCAAAGTCCAACTGCATGTCCAGAGAGACAAAGATCTTCATTGTTTTTCAAGGGCCATTTTGCGAGAGTAAAAACATTAGAAGCATCCTTTCTAGAGACACAATGTACTTTATCTTCCCTCCTTAGAATTTCTAGAATAAACAAGCAGTTTTTTAAATTGCTGAGGAGAAGTCTTCTGATATTTAACTTCTGTTCAGTATAATACCAAGAAAAGTCTTGGAGGAAGGTATCCTGATTAAAACAGTATGTTTATCACAAAAAATTAAAAGCATAATTTCTATCTTTGAGAAAGTAAACTAGAATAACAGAGTTAGGATAGCAGGAGAATTAATTTTCATGGTATACCTATTGCTTTCTTTTTTTATTATTGAATATTTATTGCAGGATAGTTGCCTTACGATGTTGTGTTAGCTTCTACTGAATAGCAAAATTAATCAGCCATACATATACCCCCTCCCTTTTGGGTTTCACTCCCACTTAGGCTACCACAGTTACTTACTTTAAGTACTTTGATATGTATATATATTAATTTTTAGAAATAATAGCAGGAGTGGGCTTTTCAAACATTAGGACAATTAAGTACTGTGGAATGTTATGCCAAAAAGCATCAGACTGACTTTTGTGCTTCTATTTCTTTTACATGCCTCTTCATTTCTTGGTGGTTCCATTCCTATATTATTTACTTGTGAGCTGTGGTGATTTCCAACAGAATCAACTTAGAAATGCTCATATCCCACACTGCTGTATTTAAAATGGATAACCAGCAACGACCTACTGAATAGCACATGGAACTCTGCCCAATGCTCTGTGGCAACCTGGAGGGGAGGGGGTGTTTGGGGGAGAATGTATCCATGTATATGAATAGCTGAGTCCTTTCCCTGTTCACCTGAAATTACCACAACATTGTTAATCGACTGTAGCCCATGCAAAATAGAAAGTTTAAGAAAAAAGAAATGCTCATATCCCACCTTGTTTTACACTTACACAGTACAGAGGAGGGACACAGTTATAGTCCTTCACACACACTAGGTTCCCAATACACGTTTGTATGTTAGATAAACTAATGATTGAGTAATCCCAATATTGCTTCCTGAGGAACACTTTAGCAAACAGTTATCTATAAAAGGACTATTATCAAAAAGAATTTACCATCTATTAGTGTCCTCTTTGATTACTTTCACTAGTGTTTTATAGTTTTCTATGTACAAGTCTTTTGTTTCCTTAGGTAGATATATTCCTAAGTATTTAATTCTTTTCGTTGCAACAGTGAATGGAATAGTTTCCTTAATTTCTCTTTCTATTTTCTCATTATTAGTGTATAGGAATGCAAGGGATTTCTGTGTGTTGATTTTATATCCTGCAACTTTACTGTAATCATTGATTAGCTCTAGTAGTTTTCTGGTAGAGTCTTTAGGGTTTTCTGTGTAGAGGATCATGTCATCAGCGAACAGTGAAAGTTTTACTTCTTCTTTTCCAATTTGTATTCCTTTTATGTCTTTTTCTGCTCTGATTGCTATGGCCAAAACTTCCAGAACTATGTTGAATAGTAGTGGTGAGAGTGGGCACCCTTGTCTTGTTCCTGACTTTAGGGGAAATGCTTTCAGTTTTTCACCATTGAGGATAATGTTTGCTGTGGGTTTGTCATATATAGCTTTTATTATGTTGAGGTATGTCCCTTCTATTCCCACTTTCTGGAAGGTTTTTATCATAAATGGATTTGAATTTTGTCGAAGGCTTTCTCTGCATCTATTGAGATAATCATATGATTTTTATTTTTCAGTTTGTTAATGTGGTGTATTACGTTGATTGACTTGCGGATATTGAAGAATCCTTGCATTCCTGGGATAAAGCCCACTTGGTCATGATGTATGATCTTCTTAATATGTTGTTGGACTCTGATTGCTAGAATTTTGTTAAGGATTTTTGCATCTATGTTCATCAGTGATATTGGCCTGTAGTTTTCTTTTTTGTGGGGTCTTTACCAGGTTTTGGGATTAGGGTGATGGTGGCCTCATAGAATGAGTTTGGAAGTTTCCCTTCCTCAGCAATTTTCTGGAAGAGTTTGAGTAGAATAGGTGTTAGCTCTTCTCTAAATTTTTGGTAGAATTCAGCTGTGAAGCCGTCTGGACCTGGGCTTTTGTTTGCTGGAAGATTCCTGATTACAGCCTCTAGTTCCGTGCTTGTGACGGGTCTATTCAGATTTTCCATTTCTTCCTGGTTCAGTTTTGGAAAGTTGTACTTTTCTAGGAATTTGTCCATTTCTTCCAGGTTATTCATTTTATTGCCATATAACTGCCGATAGTATTCTCTAATAATCATTTGTATTTCTGTGTTGTCGGTTTATATATATATATTTATACCATGTTCATGGATTGGAAGAATAAATATTGTAAAAATGAGTATACTACCCAAAGTAATTTATACATTCAGTGCAATCCCTATCAAGCTACCAATGATATTTTTCACAGAACTAGAACAAATAATCTCACAATTTGTATGGAAATACAAAAAACCTCGAATAGCCAAAGCAATCTTGAGGAAGAAAAATGGAACTGGGGGAATTAACCTGCCGGACTTCAGGCTCTACTACAAAGCCACAGTCATCAACACAGTATGGTACTGGCATAAAGACAGAAATATAGATCAATGGAACAAAATAGAAAGCCCAGAGATAAATCCACGCACCTATGGACACCTTATCTTTGACAAAGGAGGCAAGAATATAAAATGGAGAAAAGACAGTCTCTTTAACAAGTGGTGCTGGGAAAACTGGTCAGCCACTTGTAAAAGAATGAAACTAGAACACTTCCTAACACCATACACAAAAATAAACTCAAAATGGATTAGAGAGCTACATGTAAGACCAGAAACTATAAAACTCGTAGAGGAGAAGTAGGCAAAACACTCTCCGACATAAATCACAGCAGGATCCTCCAAGACCCACCTCCCAGAATATTGGAAATAAAAGCAAAAATAAACAAATGGGACCTAATTAAAATCAAAAGCTTCTGCACAGCAAAGGAAACTATAAGTAAAGTGAAAAGACAGCCTTCAGAATGGGAGAAAATAATAGCAAATGAAGCAACTGATAAAGGATTAATCTCCAAGATATACAAGCAGCTCCTGCAGCTCAATTCCAGAAAAATAAATGCCCCAATCAAAAAATGGGCCAAAGAACTAAACAGACATTTCTCCAAAGAAGACATAAAGATGGCTAACACACACATGAAAAAATGCTCAACATCCCTCATCATCAGAGAAATGCAAGTCAAAACCACATGAGATACCATTTCACACCAGTCAGAATGGCTGCTATCCAAAAGTCTACATGCAATAAATGCTGGAGAGGATGTGGAGAGAAGGGAACCCTCTTACACTGTTGGTGGGAATGCAAACTAGTACAGCCACTATGGAGAACAGTGTGGAGATTCCTCAAAAAACTGGAAATAGAACTGCCATATGATCCAGCAATCACACTCCTGGGCATATACACCGAGGAAACCAGAATTGAAAGAGACACATGTACTCCAATGTTCATCGCAGCACTGTTTATAATAGCCAGGACATGGAAGCAACCTAGATGTCCATCTGCAGACGAATGGATAAGAAAGCTTTGGTACATATACACAATGGAGTATTATTCAGCCATTAAAAAGAATGCATTTGAATCAGTTCTAATGAGGTGGATGAAACTGGAGCCTATTATACAGAGTGAAGTAAGCCAGAAAGAAAAACACCAATACATTATACTAACACATATATATGGAATTTAGAAAGATGCAAATGATAACCCTGTATATGAGACAGCAAAAGAAACACAGATGTATAGAACAGTCTTTGGGACTCTGTGGGAGAGGGTGAGGGTGGGATGATTTGGGAGAATGGCATTGAAATATATATGTTGTCATATGTGAAACAAATCACCAGTTCAGGGTCGATGCATGTTACAGGATGCTCGGGGCTGGCGTGCAGGGATGACCCAAGGGGAGGATAAAGGGAGGAGGGAGGTGGGAGGGGGGTTCAGGAGGGGGAACTCATGTACACCTGGGGCGAATTCATGTCAATGTATGGCAAAACCAACCAATATAATATTGTAAAATAATTTGCCTCCAATAAAATATAAATAAATTAAAAAAGAAAAAAATAAATAAAAATGATAACTCAAAAAAAAAAAAAAAAGAATTTACCACCACCACCATTATCATTATTAAGAAAGAATAATACACTTACTATATGCCTATAGTTTTTAAGTGAGCAGAAGTTATTGTTTCTCAAATCAAATATAATATCCCTTTGAGAATCTGCTGAAAGCTTTAAACATACTCTGTAGGGTAGGATAAGGTGGAAAGGGGCAAATTATTTACCCACAATTCTGTGTGTATCAGGGCATTCATAGGGTAATACCAAGTCTTCCCATGGACCACTTTGGTCTCAGTAAAGCCCAGATTAAAACCATTTATTGAAATCAATTCTCTGTGATTCACAAAATGTCCATCTCAAGCTAAAAAAATCTGGTTCTTGTTAAAGATCTTATTAATGGACTTTTAGACATCTAGATATAATAAGTCTCAATCACAAGTCTACATAGAAGACTGAAAAAAAAAAGCAAGTAAGGGAGATAATTATTTCTTACCACTAAATGTAATAATGGAGACGTTTTCTGTGTAGGAAGTTAAGCAAATAGTTTGGGGAAATATATATTCAATAAAAGAAGTGCTGGCTGACATCATCTTGTTTTAACAAGTATTATGCTGTCTTGTAAAACAAACATTTCTGAAGGGCCATCTAGAAACTAGTATTTTCTGTTGGGATTATTTTGTATTACTTGTCACGCAGTAGGACTGCTAATCCTATCCTGTGTTAACAAATGTGCTGTAACTGCATTTCTTTGCTCTGCAAATGCAAGGTTTAGTGGGTTGAAACACTTATTCATCCATCACTTGACTTCTTATACTCTAGGTTAGTGCAATGCCAGTCAAAAGGCAAAAATGTGAAACATTGCCAGTTCTCTGTGAACTATGCACTGATTTCAGTTTATTATTATATTAATAGATGAGAAGATTGCCTGGGAACTGCAATCCATCTCCTGAAACAATTGCTGTCAAATGAATAATATGAAGTAAAAAAAGTTATTTAAAGTTCAAATTAATAAAGTTTTCGAACCCTGAAAAGAGCATAAATTGATATTTTCAACACTGCCTTGCCATAGTCATTAGCCTTTTGATAAAGGAAAAAATACTTAGAGAGTTAAAAGTAAGAATTTTTCTTTGACACAATGTGTTTCTTTCTTTGGAGTCTATCTTCACATAAAAAATAAATTCTATCTGGGAGGCTGGGTTTTTTAAGTCTGGGCCCAATAAGACACTCCAATCTGCCCATCACTGACCAACCCCAAGTCTGGGCCAGCTGTGACCTCACATCAGTGACAGCATCATCACAGGCTCCTGGACGTTCATGAGCTTCTTCTTTTATCTCACGTTGCTTCACCAAATTTCTCCAAAACTAAATCTAAAGGAACAAGAGGATTTCCCTGGTGGCTCAGTAGATCAGAATCCACCTGCCAACCCAGGGGACATGGGTTCAGTCACTGGTCCGGGAAGATTCCACGTGCCGCAGAGCAACTAAGCCCATGCACAACAACTACTGAGCCCACACGATGCAACTACTGAAGCCCGTGGGCCTTGGGCCTGTGCTTCACAATAAGAGGAGCCACGCCAATGAGAGGCCCACACACTGCAATGAAGAGAAGCCCCAGCTCTCCTCAACTAGAGAAAGCCCACGCGAAACAGCAAAGACTTGGAGCAGTCAATAACAAAATAAATAAATAAAATGTTTAAAAAGCAGAGAAAGACATCTCAAGGAGCCAGATACAACAGAAGAGAGGGCTCAGAGAAGAAGCAAATGATGTAATAGTCTGCTTAGTTTTCAATAGTCCAAAGTGGGGCTTTCCCAATGTCTAGTGTAAGGGGTTCGAGGGACCTCTGTGCCCCAGATGCTTCACTAGGTTCACAGAGATTAAAGGGAAACTCATTAGCATTAAGGGTCTAGTTGTAAAATCCAGTCCAAATTTATTTCAGCAAATTTCTTTGACTATCTGCAAGAACGTGACTCAAGACATCTGCATTCTTACCGTAGTCTTTCTTCATTTTTCTCTTCTGCTTTGGATCCTGCTTCCCAAGCAACACTGATTAAACATTAAGCAAGATCACAGAGGGGGTTTAAACAGCAATGATCACTATTCAGAGACACTCTAAGTCAAAACATGTCCTAGAGAACACACTATAAATTTGGGAAGTACAATACATAAGCCTTGTTAACTTACATTATAGGAATTAGTCCATGTCTCCAGTTACACTGTGTTTACTGGTATATAAATCAGGATTCCAACAGGAAACAGATGGTGCACTCAAATTAGGAAAATTCGAGGAGGGTGTATTTATGAAGAGACTATTTAGAAAGGTGTTGGTGAAGGAGGATCACAAGGGATCGTGCAAGAATGCTGAGCAGCTCACAAGGAGTTAACACACCTAATTTGCAAGGACAAGAGGAAGGAGTCAACACTAGAAATGGAAGGAGAGGGCCATGCAGAGACACTCACCCTGAAATGATGGGTGACCTTCCAAGGGGAGCACAGCTGGCCCGAGTGTATCTGACAGAGAGGTCACTCTCTTCCATCCCGTGTTCTACAAGCCAACGGGAAGCATGAAGGGAATGAGAGCTTTAATGGCCTCAGTCAACACTGCCACTCCAAGCCGCCTCTCCACAAGCTATCTATGAATACCTCTGGCTTTCCTGCAGGGGTTCCCCAGAGGCCAAACCTAACTGAAAGCTGGAAGGGACATTTGCTAAAGGATCAATGAATCAGCCTCCTGGGGCAAAGAATAGGATGAAAAATGGCAACTCTATAAGAAGAAGCGCAACACACATGATTAAGCCCTCTGCCTACACCTGCTCTTAATACACAAATATGCTCACACATATAACACGAAAACCTCTCAGAAAGGAATTCTCCCTGGAAATTTGCACATTATTAATGTGTTTCAAGTTTAAAATTTCCACCATCAGTTACTTCCGCGATTTAATATTTCAGATAATCCATAAAGGCTGGGTAGCACCAATCATGAACTGCAAAGCCAAAATGGAAACTAACATTTTTGAATATTACTTCCTTTACATATATTATCTTATTTAATATTCAAAATGACCCCTTGAGTTATAACTTAGTATTTACATTTTAAAGACACAATGAGATTCAAATAGTTTAAATGATTTACCAAAAGCCACACAGAAGATACTGGGTGACTCACTGAAGCCAGGCCTGTTTGATTCGGAAGCCCATCTAGTAGCCCTCTTACCACATGGCTTATTGTTAACTGACTGCACTTCAGCACTTTAACCCAAGATAGTTCAACGCTTTTCTCACAGAAGGTAGGGAATGCAAAGGTCAAGTAAAGATAAAAGGATAATCTTTATTGTGTGGTGTCCAAAGTCTGTCTGGTAGAATATGAAAGGGAGAATCCTGGAGGCAAAGGCAGTGGGGTAGTAAGGAAGGGGATGGGGGCGTCCCTGGCAGCTCAGTGTATGGGAATCTGCCCGCCAATGCAGGAGACACAGGTTCTGTCCCTCGTCCGGGAAGATCCCACATGCCCTGGAGTAACTAAGCCCGTGTGCCACAACTACTGAGCTCATACTCTAGAGCTGGTGAGCAGCAACCTACCAAGCCCACGTGCTCCAACTGTTGAGCCTGTGTGCCATGACTAGTGAAGCCTGCTTGCCTAGAGCCTGTATTCCACAATAAAGAGTGGCCTCTGCTCGCTACAACTAGAGAAAGCCCACACACAGCAACAAAGGCCTAGTGAAGTCAAAAATAATTAATTAAAAAAATAAAAATGTTTTAAAGAAGGGCCTGGATGTCCAGGAAGAAAGGGAGATAGAAAGAGAGATTAAATACAGTCTTTGAGTTCTTCTCACTCCCCTATCTTGCTAACCCAGCCCTGCTGCTTTTCAGTGCCTATGGACTTTGCCCTGAGGTTTACACCCTTCCGCAGAGGAAGCATTTGATTAGGTCTATGCTGATGCAATGCCTCATTCCTAATAATAATTTCACCAGCATTCCATCTTCCCTTGCTCCTACCTGCTATAAGAAGCAGTGTGCATGGTCAGTTGACTGTAGGCTCCTACAATCACCCTGAGGGCCAATGACTCTGTCAGTTGCAGCTGCCTTTGTACACGTGTGCTGTCACAGTACAACTAAAATCACGCCAACTCAGGTGGGAGGATGTTGCTCCCAGTGAGTGTACATCTTGTTAGGACTGAGTGAGTCAGTGACTCCAGGCAGACATTAGGATTTCATAGGAAATCATAAAGGGAATGTGCTATCAGATTCTGGGGATTAGTTTGCCTAGAGAACAAATAACACAGATCCCAAACACGAGAGAGCCCTCTTTTGCGTTCAGTTGTCTGCAAGCATGAGTTTAGACTACAAACAAGAAAACCCATGCAACTGTGCTTTTTCCATAGGCAAAAAGGGCCAACCAGAAGTGACAAGTAAGAAAGAATATAGTTATGTTCTTTTTTTTTTTTTTTTGGACAAACAACAGAATTTGATTTCTCACAGTTCTAAAGACTGGAAGTCTCAGATCAGACTACCACAATGGTTGGCTGAAGGTTCTCTATTTCTGGGGTCTGTCTTTTGTATCCTTACTTGGCAGGAGAGGCTAAGGATCTCACTGGAGACTCATTTTTTTCTCTTTTTAATTTTTTAAATTATGAAAGTACGGTAACACATTTACAGGAGACTTGGAAAATACCCAACAAAGTTACATATAGTTCCACTATATATTACAATTTTTTAAGTAGATAAATTATGATTTTTTAGTTGGAGTTTCAACATCAAACACTCAAAAATAAATAGAATGAATATACAGAAAAGTAGGATATAGTAGACCTGAGTAACACCATGAACCAATTCAACATAGTTAATATTTATACAACTTTCACACAACAGTAGGATACAAATTCTGTTCAAGTTCCCATAGACCATAAACTAGGAGACACTAGAACATATCTAGGGACATAAAACAAGGTGTAAAAATTTCACAGTTCAAAGGTATTGAAATAGTCTGTTCTCTTATCACTGTGGAATTATGTTAGAAATCAATATCAAAAGATATTTGAAAATAACTCACATATTGTCAACTGTAAAGTGACATCTACAAAGAGAAATCATTAACTTAGCCATTGAAAGCCTCAATAAAGTTAGAAGACTGAAAAAACACAGAGGGTGATTGCAGAGAAGAAAGCATTTAAATGAGAACTTAATATCAAAATGAGAAATTAATATCAAAGATACTTTTAAAAACCCCATGTATTTGGAAATTAAATGATGAGTGTATCTAAGAAGGCATAACAAGGAAATTTAGAAAATATTTGTAACAGTATAAAAACGAAGAGAGAATTTACAGGATTTGTTGTATGCAGCTGAAGCTGCTCAATCATCTTTTTTAAAAAGATGGACTCAATTCCCTGATGTAAGTGTTCAACATTTTCTTGTTTAGAACAGAGCTAGAAATGTCTAAAAAGAGAACACAAAGAAATAACTTCCAGGGCTGGGTGGCCACTCCCTGAGTCAATGGGGAATCACCAGCAGTACTTTTATTTTTGACTCAAATTCCACAGTTGTTATAAGGCCATTCTCCTAGCTTCTTCAATTTCCACACTGGATTCTACGGAACTTATTTGTGAATGTTCTGTTTACCCAGCCAGCCTTCCTGCCTGAGCTGTGAAATCATTTCAGACAGCTAAATGGATAAAGAGCTTAAAATAGGGTGGCCTTTATTCTTTATAGCTTAAAATTGCCAGCCAGTAGCCAATTTGGGCATTGGATAAATGCAGAAATGCTTCTAAGCTATTTATATTTTCTTTGCCATTCATGGAATAATTTAATTCAGAAATAATTTAATTAAAAGAGGCTGTTTAACTCATGGAGTATTTTTTGATCAACTATCTGATTACAAAGACCTCTTTGAATTTATTCAAATGGTTTAAAAATTAAGAGTTAGAAAACTGCTTGGAAATTAAGGGACAACTTGAAAATACCCTCCATTGAATTCATATGCAACCAAAAATTATGCAATATTTTATATTATGACCCATATGTAGACATGTAAGTGTCCATATGTCTTGATGGAAGAGGCTCCAGCACAAGAGTCAAGAATACAGGATTTGAGTCATTTGTCTATCACGAATTATCTGGAAGATTTTGATAATATCACTTAAAACCCTATGCTTCAGAGTACTTCTCTGTAAAATGAAAAGTACTTCTCTGTAAAATGAATAGTTTTCAAATCAAAATCAGATGAGCATTCAGCAATCTGAAGGGGTGACTCAGCGGCCTGTTGGAGGCAGCAGCTGGATCACCATACAAGCACACCACCACCATCAGAGCAGCTCCACATTTTCCATTTTGACATAAAATTTTGGTTGAAGACGATTTTCAAAATGTTGAAAAGCTTTCATTACAGTATCTCTCTGGTCAATTGTATGATTCTGAATTTTCATTTCCATTGACATATAGGTGTTCCCTTTTGCAAAGCAAATACCATTTCCCCTGATATAGTTAACAAATATTAAAAAATCAATATACAAGATATATATAGGATTATGATAATCTAACTTCTTTGAAAATGGGCAAATACTTTGGTTTGGATAGATTTCTACAATTTTCCTTGCATTAATGGATGTGAGAGTTGGACTGTGAAGAAAGCTGATCACCGAAGAATTGATGCTTTTGAACTGTGGTGTTGGAGAAGACTCTTGAGAGTCCCTTGTACTGCAAGGAGATCCAACCAGTCCATTCTGAGGGAGATCGATCCTGGGTGTTCATTGGAAGGACTGATGCTAAAGCTGAAACTGCAATACTTTGGCCACCTTATGAGATGAGTTGACTCACTGGAAAAGACTCTGATGCTGGGAAAGGTTGGGGGCGGGAGGAGAAGGGGACGACCGAGAATGAGAGGGCTGGATGGCATCACCGACTCTGTGGACATGAGTTTGAGTGAACTCCGGGAGTTGATGATGGACAGGGAGGCCTGGCGTGCTGTGATTCATGGGGCCGTGGAGTGTCGGACATGACTGAGCGACTGAACTGAACTGAATGCTTTACTACTTATATTTGAACAGTTTGATGGTATAGAATCCACCTGCAATGCAGGAGACCCTGGTTTCCAGTGTTGGGGAGATCCCCTGGAGAAGGGATAGGATACCCACTCCAATACTCATGGGCTTCCCTGGTGGTTTAGACAGTAAAGAATCTGCCTGCAATGTAGGAGATATGGGTTTGATCCCTGGGTTGGAGAGATCCCCTGGAGGAAGGCATGGAAACCCACTCCAGTTTTTGTTGCCTGGAGAATCCCCATGGACAGAGGAGCCTGGGTGTATAGTCAACGGGGTCACAAAGAGTCGGACATGACTGAGCGACCAAGTACAGCACAGTACTTGGTCTAACACATTTTGTTAGAAATATATCTACACTTAAGACAACCAAATTTCATCAGTGATCAAGAAAAACAAAGCAGGGTGGTGAACATAATAAAGGAACATGATTTTTCTCATTCATTCTCTGAGTTTGGAACAAAAACAGGAGAGGTCTGGACCTCACTCATTTAAAGCTGCCTTGGAGGCCAGTACACAGATATGTTTGGGGAATGTGGGGGAGTGGAGCACAGAGAAGGAAGAGAAGGCTAAATCCCTGGAGAAGACCCCAAAGGAGGCAAGCTTATGCTATGAGTCCAAAAACTGCTGCAATTAGGAGGGCCCAACGCCAAGAGAACCCAGGAGGCCAATCCTCAGACTAGGAACAAAGCCATAAGTAAATGGCAGACAAAGGCTTGAGGGGCAGAGTGGGCTCGGAACCAAAGCACAAAAGAGGTGAAGACTGTTAGAGAATGAATTTCCTAAACAAAGTTCATTACATGGGACATAATTTTCAGGGTGTGCCATGTTTTTGATGGACCAGAACCTATCCTTAAAGTGCACCATACACCATGCACCTGGGTACTTAGTCACTTAAGTCGTGTCTGACTCTTTGTGACCCTTTGGACAGCAGCCAAACAGGCTCCTCTGTCCATGGGATTCACCAGACAGGAATATTGGAGTGGGTTGCCATGCACTCCTCCAGGGAATCACCATATACCATACACTTGTGTGTATGTGAGATAGACAGGGGCTGGGGGAGACGACTTCCTATAATGTAAAAATCTATGTTAAACTCCAAACACATTTTTTTTTTCCTCAGAACACTGATTTCAATTACTTTGACATGTTAGTACTTTGGATTTAATAATGACTGTGTATTTTTAATAATTTCATGACGTTTCTTTGGATAACAGGAGATGTCTTCATTCACACAAAACTAGAGAAAAATGAATTTTTATAGTACCCTGTAGGCACTTAGTCCCATTATAATTCTATCTCCCATCATGTACACTATTTTTAATAAGATAAATGTATTTGATATTGTTTGAACTTTTTCTTACCTACTTAAATATTCCATAAAAACTCTACCGATATATTGTTGATGAAATAATTACCAGTTTTTCCAAAATAAAGTCAGAACTAAAAAGGCCTACTACTACTTCTGTAAGAATATACTTTCAAATAAGAAAACTTTGATTTCAGCCAAAATTTGTGAGTGGCCCTTAAATTTAAAGGCCCTCTCAAAATGCATTTGAAGGCTTCCCTGCTGGCTCAGTGGTAAAGAATCCGCCTGCCAATGCAGGAGACACGAGTTCGATCCCTGACCCGGGAAGATCCTGTATGCCTCGGAGCCACTAAGCCCATGTACCACTACTACTGAGCCTGTGCTCTAGAGCCCGGCAACCACAACTACTGAGGCCCCAGGCTGCAGCTACTGAAGCCTACACGCCCTAGTGCCCATGCTCCACAAGAGAAGCCACCACAATGAGAAGCCCACACACGGCAACCAGAGAGTAGCCCTCACTCGCCACAACTAGAGAAAAACCCACACAGAAACAAAGTGCAGCACAGTCAAAAATAAATTAATATTTTTTTTAAATAAAAGCATTTGAGAGGAATTTTTGGCCTGAGAATTGGTTTTCATAAGCCTTTCTTTCTGGCCTTTAATAATCTCATACATAAAAAATAAGATCATATGCAGCATATTTCTCTATCGTCACATATACAGAGGACCAGTTATAATATTCAGAGATTAAAATAGGTAAGTTTTGACAGTAGATACAATTTGCCTAAAGGGAAGTGTCATTAGTCTCACTTTTAGTAACAACAGAGTCTTTGGAAAAAAAGCCATAAATCACTTTGACATAAGTGAGGTAACAGGAAATTGGCTAGCAACTGAGTGATCTATGTCATGAGTGGAGATAGCTTAATGCTTTGCTTGTACATGTTTTCTTAGCCTACAAAGCAGAAGGAACCTGGATTTTTATCTACAAAACCACACGCTACTTCTCTCATGGTTTCCATCATTCAAATGGAGGGAGAAATCACAGAATTTTATTTTTAGTTGGAGGATAATTGCTTTACAAGGCTGTGTTGGTTTCTGCCACACACCGTGAATCAGCTATAGATATACACATGTCCCTTCCCTCTTGAACCTCCCTCCCACCCTGACCCCATCCTACCCCTCTAGCTTGTCACAGAGCACCAGGTAGAGCTCCCTGCGTTGCACAGTACCTTCCCACTGGCTGTCTGTTTTACATATGGTAACGGATATGTTTCAGTGCTACGCTCTCAATTCGTCCCACCCTCTCCTTCCCCTACTGTGTCCACAAGTCTGTTCTCTATGCATCTCTATTCCTGCCTTGCAGATAGGTATAGGTTCATCAGTACAGATTGCCTAAAATAATATAACTCATTACAAAGCTACCAGACATCTGACAATGCCAAAGTGATCACCATCTAGATCATCACTGTTTTCACAGAGGTACTCCTATTGGTTTTGGAGGATGCGAGCGCCGAAATGTAATGCACTTTGAGTTAAATTTCTCCTAGTATCTCAAAGCCTAAACTAGAATTTCTAAATGGACTATAAAAGAAACTAAACAAACGATCGAGAATCTTGGTAACATGTAACTTGTAACATTTTAAGAGTCACTGATGATCTTACTAGTCATAAATGCATTGTGCTTTAAGTCTACATTTTAAGCCTAAAGAATTATGTAAATGATTTTGGATTACCAGTTTTACAGTTGTTGATCATTAAAGGGACATTATTTCATTGGCACCACTATTAAAAACAAGATTAAAATCAGAAGTGTAAATCTATTAAATTGACAACTCATATTTCAAAGTAAACATAAAGAGGGTATATGATTGTCTTGGGTTTCCCTTGTGACTCAGATGGTAAAGAATCCACCTGCAATGCAGGAGACTTGGGTTTGATCTCTGGGTCAGGAAGATCCCCTGGAGAAGGGAATGGCTACCCACTCCAATATTCTTGCCTAGAAAATTCCATGGACAGAGGAGCCTGGCAGGGTCACAAAGAGTTGGATACAACTGAACAACTATCACTTTCACTTTCATTAAGATTGTTTTCAGTAAGGATCCTCAAGAAAAAGACTAAGAAACAGAAATGTGTTTGCAGTAATGTCATTGTGGGATGCTTTGGGGACAAATCCTCTTTTAGGCTGTGAGAGAACCAGGATAGGGCAGAACTGAACTTCAGTCTAATAGACGTTTTCAGGCTGCTGATATGGAAATGGAATAGCCTTTCATCACTGCTCTTGATGAGGCAACAAGGCCCAGTCTCCACTACTTCATTCCCCTGACAGTCATTTGACATGGTCTGGTGAGAGTGTGTTAACTGGGGTGAAGTGACCCCCTTCAGCAGAAGGCAATGTTCTGAGAGGTACTCAGATGTGAGCCTTCAGTAACTGGTAATACGAGTTCCATAAAGGAGGCATATGCATGTATGTAGCACACCAAAGCACCCACTACAGTGATGAATTTTCCAAAAACCTAGGATCTTCAGACTATCATTCCCAATGAAGTAGCAATTCTATTTAGTTTGGTAAACTAAATGGTTTAAACTTTAGCATCTCTAGAATAGCCACCATTAATATCTCTCTCATAGACTGACATGAAATAAAATTCAGAGAAAGAACTGACAGAACACATCAGTAGCTTTAAACAAAATAATAATCATAATCAAACAACTAACTGTCTTTGGAGTTAAGTTCCAAACAGCTAAATCCCTGGACCTCTGAACTGTAAAACCATTCTTAAGGATTTATCTTTTAGTCACCTAATGAGAACAATGAAAAGGTAACACTTGCTTCCTAATAGTTTTTCATTTTCAACCTGGTATCCCAATCTTATTTTGGAGTGTGGTTTGGCTCTTCATGTTTAAGAGCCCAAAGTAGACAGATGGTGTGGGAGGTGGAGGGGTCAAGAAGAATACTGTGTACATATTGCAATTTAGCAGAGAAGACCAAGTATCTCAAGATACTAAAGAATCTTTTTCTGTTTTCCTTTTTTGCCAACTTGAAACAGAATAACACCTTTATCAACTTACAAGCTCCTATGAGTTCATTCTCTCCTAACGCTGTATGCACTTCCAGTTAAAAGATATTCCAGAGATGTCCTTTATCTTCTAGGCTCTAGAACAACTCAACTCAACAAATGAACTTTAAGAAAAGATAAGAATAAATATAGGTTGCTTTCTAAAAACTGTAGTAGGAGTTTGTGACTTGTTTTTGAAAAAAAATGTGCATATTTCAAGATGGCATTTAAATTTTTCTGGAACATTTTCCTAAGCTGAGAAAAAAATGTTATTTTGCTATAACCCACGGCTAAAGCAACGTATCTCAATGGGATACTTCTCATACATCATAGAAAAAAAGATTGGAAAAAATGAAACGTTTCAAAGTTGTGGAAAAGAACAAAAGGAAAAAAAAAACATTAATTGACTTTAAAGTTACAAATTGAGTCTTGAAATAATTTCCTTAACAAAAAAAGCACTCTCACAAAATACTAGGATTTAGAGGAAAATTAGTGCATTGTATAAGGAACATTGCATCTGTGTCTAGGAAAAGATTTTACTGGAATGACATCCCACAGATTCTGTCAAGTACAAACAGGTTCTCCTTAAAATTATTTACCCTGATACGTACACCACAGCACAAGATCTACTCCTCAGTAGCTTTGCCAGTTTAGATATTGGATTTTATGTCCCAGAGTAGCTTACTCTCAAGAACAAAGGTTCACACTAACAAAATCATAAGGGACTGATAAATCAGATTATAATAAAACAGGTGGCACAAGTGTTAGCTAATGAGTCTAGTTACCCAATCGAACTGACCAGTAGATCCTCACATTTTAGAAGAACTATGTGGAAAGCCAAACCATCAGGCAGTGGCTGGATGAACAAGGATTATGATTCAGTTATTTAGTGAACTCTAATTCTGATTAACAGACACAGACTTCATTGTACACAATAGATATTTCTGAGAAGTAACCAGGAAAATTATCTAATCTGGGCCAGACAGTATCTCCTCTGAATAGAGAGTTCTTTGATATAATATGGCAATAATTATGTGATTATTATTTTTCTATAGTTCCATGAATAGATCCACATTTGGTTTGTATTGTAGTTTATATAATTTGATGATCCCTGGGGTTTAAATATACATAAAACTAGGTATAAAAGCAATTATTTATTTATTAATAGAATGACAAAAGAAATCACAAATATATATAAAGAGAGTAAATATAAACAGCATCACAAAATTTATAAAAATTATGTATTTGTATTCCTGTTAAATGTCTAAAACTGTCTAGTTTCATATTTAATACTTTCCTACATATGTGATCCCTTCTTCATGTGACAATTTTGTAATATTTTCTATAGAGATAATAGAAAGATATTTCAGCCTTTCCTCTAGCACAGCATGTCAAAATTTCTTTTTTATTACAGAGATTTAGAAAAGTTTATTTTTGTTTCGCAAGTTTTTACTATCATGTCACATCTGCACCTTCCTCCCCGGTTTCTAGCTCAGGTGGTAGGGAACAAATGGAGGGAGGGGGGCAATGGAGAGGGGGTTCCTTGAGACCCCAAGCCCTTTGATCTTTATGGCAAATTTCTGACGAAGTTCCAGATCCACATGAGCTGTTGCCACTGGTGGTCCATTCACTGTGGACAAGTAGAAGGACTGCTGGCAGCAGAGGTCATGCCCCTGGCCACCGGCCTGCCCCCATCCAACTCAGAAGGCACCCCTCCCTCCCCAAGAGGGACCAGAGCTTACTGCCTCCTTCTGCCTCCAAAGAGAAGACTAGACACCCAGAGCCTTGAGAAAGGCTTGACCAGTGAGGGTCCTGAAGCTTACCCTTCATCACCACCAGGACATAGCTCCCTACCTCACTCAGGTTAGACAAGTTTTACTCCAGAATCTTCCTCTCTCAAAGGGAAAGCTATCAAACACACAGATTTCAGGCTCCTCCCTGGGAATTTTGTTCAGAATTTGAGGCAGGGCCAGGACTGTATTTTTAATAACTGCCTCAGGTGATCTTTATGCTGTGGCGCATTTCAGACACAGAGCTTTACGCCCATGTAAAGCATTTCTCAACCTTGAACATTTTCAGCACATGTTAAATATTTTAAATCTCCACAGGCAATCTCATTCCCCTCATCTTCTACATTTCTAAGCCGTGACGGTGTGGGCGAGTGTGTAGAGTGGTGGTGACATGAGTGTGTATCTGTGTGGTGGGTGTGAGAATGTGTGGTGTGTGCATTTGTGTGGTGGGAGCAGTATGTGTGTGGTGGGTGTATAGGTGTGTGAATGTGTGGGGCGGTGTATGAGTGTGTGGAGGCCTGATGGACAACACCTCACCTACACAGCCCAGTATTGCCTGCAGTGGGTGCCTTGAAAATCAAGACTCTCATCCCTTCTAGAAATGTATGACTCTTTCTGAGAGAGAAGTAAAGAAGATTAGTTTTCAACTAACCATTCTTAAAAGAGTTATCTTTTAAGTTGACATCGCTTTTCCTCTTCCTAGATTTCTACTTATTACCAGGTATCTGTGATTAATTGTTACTAAGTTGAGCCTTCCCCAATGAGTCAAATAATTAAGTTCAAAGAAAAATATTGTTGATTCAAAGAAAATTATGTACTTTAAATAGTAGATTCATGTTAGAATGACACTGCCCATGTACAACCATATTATTTTTTGGAGGTACAGTTTGATCTGATGCAGTGCTGAGCTAAATTAAAATTTAAAATTATAATAATATAGTAATCTGCCTTTATCTTTGACTTGAAAAACTCATTTCATAATAAAGGTATAATTTGTGGCAGTTACAAAAATAAAAACCACAAATGGTCAATCTTCATGTCCATTAACGATGAGAAATAATTAGGCAACAATTTACTAACATCCCATTTCAGTCAGTGGCAGAGCCAGAAATCAGACATAGCTGCCTAAACATCTACTTGGCCTCATGCTCTATATTCTCTCACTTTGAGGAGAAAAGTTTGAGGGCTTTTGAAGATGAGAGACTTGTATTTGAATATTTGTTCAACTGCTTGAAATTTTATCAACCGTAATATGGATAAAAATATCAAGGCCAATGGCCCACATGGCGCTACTGGTAAAGAACCCGCCTGCCAGTGCTGGAGATGCAAAAGATGTGGGTTAATACCTGGGTCGGGAAGATCCCCTGGAGGAGGAAATGGCAACCCACTTCAGTACTGCTGCCTGGAGAATTCCATGGTCAGAAGAGCCTGGTGGGCTACAGTCCATGGATTCACAAAGAGTTGGACATGACTAAGCTTCAAGCCAACCTTTTCACTCTCCTCTTTCACTTTCATCAAGAGGCCTTGAGTTCCACTTCACTTTCTGCCATAAGGGTGGTGTCATCTGCATATCTGAGGTTATTGATATTTCTCCCAGTAATCTTGATTCCAGCTGGTGCTTCTTCCAGCCCATCGTTCCTCATGATGTACTCTGCATAGAAGTTAAATAAGCAGGGTGACAATATACAACCTTGACGTACTCCTTTTCCTATTTGGAACCAGTCTGTTGTTTCATGACCAGTTCTAACTGTTGCTTCCTGACCTGCATACAGGTTTCTCAAGAGGCAGGTCAGGTGGTCTGGTATTCCCATGTCCTTCAGAATGTCCCACAGTTTATTGTGATCCACACAGTCAAAGGCTTTGGCATAGTCAATGAAGCAGAAATAGATGTTTTTCTGGAACTCTCTTGCTTTTCCATGATCCAGCGAATGTTGGCTGGAGAAATATCAATAACCTCAGATGTGCAGATGACACCACCCTTATGGCAGAAAGTGAAGAGGAACTCAAAAGCCTCTTGATGAAAGTGAAAGAGGAGAGTGAAAAGGTTGGCTTGAAGCTCAACATTCAGAAAACGAAGATCATGGCATCTGGTCCCATCACTTCATGGGAAATAGATGGGGAAACAGTGAAAACAGTGTCAGACTTTATTTTTTTGGGCTCCAAAATCACTGCAGATGCTGATTGCAGCCATGAAATTAAAAGACGCTTACTCCTTGGAAGGAAAGTTATGATCAACCTAGATAGCATATTAAAAAGCAGAGACATTACTTTGCTAACTAAGGTCCGTCTAATCAAGGCTATGGTTTTTCCCGTGGTCACGTATGGATGTGAGAGTTGGATTGTGAAGAAAGCTGATCGCCAAAGAATTGATGCTTTTGAACTGTGGTGCTGGAGAAGACTCTTGAGAATCCCTTGGACTGCAAGGAGATCCAACCAGTCCATTCTAGAGGAGATCAATCCTGGGTGTTCACTGGAAGGACTGATGCTAAAGCTGAAACTCCAATACTTTGGCCACCTCATGGCGACGAGTTGACTCACTGGAAAAGAGTCTGATGCTAGGAGGGATTAGGAGTGGGAGGAGACGGGGACGACAGAGAATGAGATGGCTGGATGGCATCACCGACTCGATGGACATGAGTTTGAGTGAACTCCGGGAGTTGGTGATGGACAGGGAGGCCTGGCGTGCTGTGATTCATGGGGTCGCAAAGAGTTGGATACGACTGAGCGACTGAACTGAACTGAACTGAATCACATACAAACCTCATAGGTTTGAAGAAGTTTAAATGGGATAATAATTAGTAAACATCTGGCTATAATAATAAATGTTAGGAAATTTTCTGGGTTTTTTCACCTTTTTTAGTGTTCTAACCCTAACATTGTTCTCCATCCTCTAAACACTATATCACAAAATGTATTCACTCACAAAAAAAATCCTTCAAGATTTTTGTCATCTCCACATAATGTCAATGTAAAATTATACTTTGTTTCACATACTTTCTTTTTACATTATTTACTTCACTTACCTAAAGCAGTAGTAAGTGAGAAATAGGGGTTTAAATTTTAGAGATATTGTAATATACATTAACATAAATTACAACTATTAACAAATATATCCCTATAACACCTTAAGTCAAGTTCTCTGCCACTGCAGTAAAAGAACCATACTTCAACCAAAAATGGCTAAAAGTGATTGTCTCTGGATTTGTCAATGAGACAGATGATGCTCCTTCTCCTCATGGCCTGTCCTCATAAGCCAGGAATTGAGGTTGCTGATTCTGTCACATATATTTACGATGGCCCCCAAACAACTTTGAAGGTCCAGAGTCAAGCTATTAAATACATTCCAAGAAATCCACAAAACTTCTAGATAACTGCACTTTCCAATTAAATGCACCTGTCTCTAACGTAACACTGAACAATATATATGAAGGCATCTTGGCTACTTAGCTTATCTGTGTGAAAATACACATCTCCCTATAGCAAATCTATAGTCATGCACCCCTGAAGTCATGCACCACTGAAGTGCCCAGAGTACAAAATATTCAGAAAGCTAATTACATGTCAGTAGAAAGAACAATTAAAATTTATGAGACTTCTTTCTAAGTTTTACACTAGAACTTGTTTTCTAGGTGAGAGGCACTCGAATATATCAATCTATATGTTGGGTGGCACATTAAGATGAAAGATAAATTTAGCAATTTGAGTCCATTACACAAACAATTTACTCTGTATGGTTAAGATGACTGTTATTGTTCAGTCACTGGGTACTGTCTGACTCTTTAAGACCCCATAGACTGTAGCACACCAGGTTCCTTTGTCTTCCACTGTCTCCCAGAATTTGTTTAAATTCTTGTCCATTGAGTCAGTGATGCTCTCTACCATTTCATCCACTGCTGGCCCCTTCATATTTCACCTTCAATCTTTCCCAGAATCAGAGTTTATTCCAATGAGTCAGCTCTTCACATCAGGTGGCCAAAGTATTGGAGTGTTAGCTTCAGCATCAGTCCTTCCAATATCAGGTTGATTTCCTTTAGGATTGACTGGTTTGATCTCCATACAGTCCAAGGGATTCTCAAGAGTCTTCTCAAGCATCACATTTGGAAAGAATCATTTCTTCAGTGCTCAGCCTTTCTTATGGTCCAGCTCTCACATCTGTACATGACTATTGGAAAAACCATAGCTTTGACTATATGGACCTTTGTTGGCAGAATCATATCTCTGCTTTTTTTTTTCTGCTTTTTAATATGCTGCCTAGATTTGTCACAGCTTTTAATTTCATGGCTGCAGTCAAAATCCGCAGTGATTTTGGAGCCCAAGAAAATAAAGTCTGTCACTGTTTCCACTTTTTCTCCATCTATTTGCCATAAAGTGATGAGACCAGAGGCCATATCTTAGTTTTTTGAATGCTGAGTTTTAAGCCAACTTTTTCATTCTCCTCTTTCACCCTCATCAAGAGGCTCTTTATTTCCTCTTCAATTTCTGCCATTAGAGAGGTACCATCTGCATATGTGAGGTTGTTGACATTTCTCCCAGCAAAATGATTCCACCTTGTGATTCATCCATCCTTGCATTTTGTATGATGTAGCCTGCATACAAGTTAAATAAGCAGGATGACAATATACAGCCTTGTCATATTCCTTTCCCAGTTTTCAACCAGTCCGTTTTTCTACATCCAGTTCTAACTGTTACTTCTTGACCCACATAGAGGTTTCTCAGGAGACAGGTTAGGTAGTCTGGTATTCCCATCTCTTTAAGAATTTTCCACAGTTTGTTGTGATCTACACAGTCGAAGGCTTTAGCATAGTCAATGAAGCAGAAGCAGATGCTTTTCTGGAATTCCTCTGCTCTCTCCATGATCCAATGAATGCTGGCAATTTGATCTCTGGTTCATCTGCTCTTCGTACCCAGATTGTGCATCTGGATGTTCTCAGTTCATATAGTGCTAAAGCCTAGCTTGAAGGATTTTGAGCATAACCCTGCTAGCATGTGAAATGCGTACAACTGTACAGTAGCTTGAACATTCTTTGCCATTGACTGTCTTTTAGATTAGAATGAAAACTGATCTTTTCCAATCCTGTGGCCACTGCTAAGTTTTCCAAATTTTCTGGCATATTGGGTTCAGCACTTTCACAGCATCATCTTTTAGGATTTTAAATAGCTTAGATGGAATTCCATCACCTCCACTAGCTTTGTTCATAGTAATGCTTCCTAAGGCACACTTGATTTCATACTCCAGGATGTCTGGCTCTAAGAGAGTGACCACATCATGGTTATCCAGGTCATTAAGACTCTTTTTGTATAGTTCTTCTGTATATTCTTGCTATCTCTTTATAATCTCTTCTGCTTCTCTTAGGTCCTGTCATTTCTGTCCTTAATTATAACAATCCTTGCATGAAATGTTCCATTGATATCTCCAATTTTCTTGAAGAGATCTCTAGTCTTTCCCGTTCTATTTTTTCTCTCTATTTCTTTACATTGTTCATTTAAGAAGGCCTCCTTATTTCCCCTTGCTACTTTGTGGAACTCTGCATTCAGTTGGGTATATCGTTTCCTTTCACCCTTGCCTTTCACTTGTGTTCTTTCATTTAGTTCGGTTCAGTTCAGTCACTCAGTCGTGTCCAACTCTCTGCGACCCCATGAATCACAGCACGCCAGGCCTCTCTGTCCATCACCAACTCCCAGAGTTCACTCAAACTCATCTCCATCAAGTCGGTGATGCCATCCAGCCATCTCATTCTCTGTCGTCCCCGTTTCCTCCCACCCCCAGTCCCTCCCAGCATCAGAGTCTTTTCCAGTGAGTCAACTCGTCTCATGAGGTGGCCAAAGTATTGGAGTTTCAGCTTTAGCATCAGTCCTTCCAATGAACACCCAGGATTGATCTCCTTTAGAATGGACTACTTGGATCTCCTTGCAGTCCAAGGGACTCTCAAGAGTCTTCTCCAGCACCACAGTTCAAAAGCATCAATTCTTCGGCGATCAGTTTTCTTCACAATCCAACTCTCACATCCATACATGACCATGGGAAAAACCATAGCCTTGACAAGACGGACCTTGGTTGGCAAAGTAATGTCTCTGCTTTTTAAAATACTATCAAGGTTGGTCATAACTTTCCTTCCAAGGAGTAAGCATCTTTTAATTTCATGGCTGCAATCAGCATCTGCAGTGATTTTGGAGCCCAAAAAAATAAAGTCTGACACTGTTTCCACTGTTTTTCCATCTATTTCCCATGAAGTGATGGGACCAGATGCCATGATCTTTGTTTTCTGAATGTTGAGCTTCAAGCCAACCTTTTCACTCTCCTCTTTCACTTTCATCAAGAGGCTTTCTAGCTCCTCTTCACTTTCTGCCATAGGGGCTTCCCTGATGGCTCAGACAGTAAAGCGTCTGCCTGCATGGTGGGAGACCTGGGTTCGATCCCTGGGTCAGGAAGATCCCCTGGAGAAAGAAATGGCAAGCTACTCCAGTACTCTTGCCTGGAAAATCCCATGGATGGAGGAGTCTGGTGGGCTACAGTCCATGGGGCTGCCAAGAGTCGGACACGACTGAGTGATTTCACTTCTTCACATCTGCATATCTGAGGTTATTGATATTTCTCCCAGAAATCTTGATTCCAGCTTGTGCTTCTTCTAGCCCAGCGTTTCTCATGATGTACTCTGCATATAAGTTAAATAAGCAGGGTAACAATATACAGCCTTGACGTACTCCTTTTCCTATTTGGGACCAGTCTGTTGTTCCATGTACAGTTCTGACTGTTGCTTCCTGACCTGCATACAGGTTTCTCAAGAGGAAGGTCAGGTGGTCTGGTATTCTTGTCTCTTTCAGAATTTTCCACAGTTTATTGTGATCCACACAGTCAAAGGCTTTGGCATAGTCAATGAAGCAGAAATAGATGTTTTTCTAGAACTCTCTTGCTTTCTCCATGATCCAGCGGATGTTGGCAATTTGATCTCTGGTGCCTCTGCCTTTTCTAAAACCTTTTCTTGAACATCTGGGAGTTCACAGTTCACATATTGCTGAAGCCTGGCTTGGAGAATTTTGAGCATGACTTTACTAGCGTGTGAGATGAGTGCAATTGGGCGGTAGTTTGAGCATTCTTTGGCATTCCCTTTCTTTGGGATTGGAATGAAGACTGACCTTTTCCAGTCCTGTGGCCACTGCTGAGTTTTCCAAATTTGCTGGCATATTGAGTGCAGCACTTTCACAGCATCATCTTTCAAGATTTGAAATAGCTCAACTGGAATTCCATCACCTCCACTAGCTTTGTTCATGGTGATGCCTTCTAAGACCCACTTGACTTCACATTCCAAGATGTCTGGCTCTAGGTCAGTGAAATTCAGTTCTTTCATTAGCTATTTGCAAAACCTCCTCAGACAACCACCTTACCTTCTTTCATGTTTTTCCTTTGGGATGGCTTTAGTCACTGCGTCCTGTACAATGTTATGAACCTCCTTCCATAGTTCCTCAAGCACTCTATCAGATCTAATCCCTTAATCTATTTATCAGCTCCACAGTATAATCATACAGGATTTGATTTAGGTCATACCTGAATGACCTGGTCAAGATAACTATGCATATTTTAAATTGAGTTACAAGATATGGTACATAAATTTAGCACAGACAGAATAATTAGGAGAAAATCTTTTAAATAAAAGGAAAATAGAAAACATGGATTTATCAATGGGCTTGCTAACCTTTGGTATTCAACATTCTTGAAAAAGAACCAGAGGCCAGGTTGCAGCTGCTGGTAAGTAGATTAAGCTAGAAGCTCTCATTCAGGTGCTTTCAGATAAGAGATATGAGGACTATGATCCGATCTACTAAAGTCTGCAGAACACTGGGACCAACTACAAAATTCCTTTGGAAAACAGGTTAATAGTTCAAAATAAATGTATGAAAATTTATACATTTGTATGAATGTATGAAATGTATGAAACTTGCATTCCAATACACTAATAATGAGAAAATAGAAAGAGAAATTAAGAAAACAATTCCATTCACCGTTGCAACGAAAAGAATAAAATACTTAGGAATATATCTACCTAAAGAAACAAAAGACCTATATATAGAAAACTACAAAACATTGGTGAAAGAAATCAGAGAGGACACTAATAGATGGAGAAACACACCATGTTCATGGATTGGAAGAATAAATATTGTGAAAATGAATATATTACCTAAAGTAATTTATAAGTTCAGTGCAATCCCTATCAAGCTACCAACAGTGTTTTTCACAGAGCTAGAACAACTAATCCCACAATTTGTATGGAAATACAAAAAACCTCGCATAGCCAAAGCAATCTTGAGAAAGAATGGAACTGGGGGAATCAACCTGCCAGACTTCAGGCTCTACTACAAAGCCACAGTCATCAAGACAGTATGGTACTGGCATAAAGACAGAAATATAGATCAATGGAACAAAATAGAAAGCCCAGAGATAAATCCATGCACCTATGGACACCTTATCTTTGACAAGGTAGGCAAGAATATTCAATGGAGAAAAGACAATCTCTTTAACAAGTGGTGCTGGGAAAACTGGTCAACCACTTGTAAAAGAATGAAACTAGAACACTCCCTAACACCATACACAAAAATAAACTCAAAATGGATTAAAGATCTAAATGTAAGACCAGATTCTATAAAACTCCTAGAGGAGAACATAGGCAAAACACTCTCTGACATAAATCACAGCAGGATCCTCCAAAACCCACCTCCCAGAATATTGGAAATAAAAGCAAAAATAAACAAATGGGACCTAATTAAAAGCTTCTCCACAGCAAAGGAAACTATAAGCAAGGTGAAAAGACAGCCTTCAGAATGGGAGAAAATAATAGCAAATGAAGCAACTGATAAATGATTAATCTCAAAAATATACAAGCAACTTCTGCAGCTCAATTCCAGAAAAATAAATGACCCAATCAGAAAATGGGCTAAAGAACTAAACAGACATTTCTCCAAAGAAGACATACAGATGGCTAACAAACACATGAAAAGATGCTTAACATCACTCATAATCAGAGAAATGCAAATTGAAACCACAATGAGGTACCATTTCACGCCAGTCAGAATGGCTGCTATCCAAACGTCTACAAGCAATAAATGCTGGAGAGGGTGTGGAGAAAAGGGAACCCTCTTACACTGTTGGTGGGAATGCAAACTAGTACAGCCACTATGGAGAACAGTGTGGCGATTCCTTACAAAACTGGAAATAGAACTGTCATATGATCCAGCAATCGCACTCCTGGGCATACACACTGAGGAAACCAGAATTGAAAGAGACACATGTACCCCAATGTTCATAGCAGCACTGGTTATAATAGCCAGGACATGGAAGCAACCTAGATGTCCATCCGCAGATGAATGGATAAGAAAGCTGTGGTACATTTACACAATGGAGTACTACTCAGTGATTAAAAAGAATATATTTGAATTAGTTCTAATGAGGAGGATGAAACTGGAGCCTATTATAGAAAGTGAAGTAAGCCAGAAACAAAAACACCAATACAGTATATTAACACATATATATGGAATATAGCAAGAGGATAATGATAACCCTGTATACAAGACAACAGCAGAGACTTGGATGTGTGGAGCAGTCTTTTGGACTCTGTGGGAGACGGCGAGGGTGGGATAATTTGGGAGAATGGATTGCAACATGTATACTATCATATGTGAAACGAATCTGACGTGGTTGGGGGCTCCCCACCTCAAAACTCTGTGGATTGAAGAGGCCGTTCCTCCAGAAGTGTATAAATTAGCCTGGGATAGAACCTGCATGCTGAATTTACTAATTAAGAAATGAGAAACCAGAACTATAAAGGTGGCATAGAAATACAAGAAACTATTCTTAAGTAATCTTTTAAAACTTTGAACAGAGTTATAGATTTTGCCATTTGTTATAAACTGGTATATGTAATTTAACCAGAACCATGAGAAAGTTGGTATTGTGTGAATTCTGAGGCACTTTCGACATGTTGTAGGAGTGATGTGGACTCTCAAGTTTTACACATTCATAAGTGAATGGTCTATGTCTCGTGCCTTTGTTGGTTTTCTGTGAGCTGTAGTTTCTGGGAAATGAGCAGCTCTCATTCCTATTAAAAAAATAATAATAATGAAACTTTGATATTTAAAAAATTAAAATTTTTCATAAAAAGGAAACAATTTCATGTTTAGACCTAAAATCGGTCTCATTTTGGAAAAAAACAGAACATAAAAACCACGAAAATTAAACTCAAGAAATTTCTTGGGACATGGCTATGCTTCTTTTCCAATCAGTTTCTGAACTGGAACATTTCAATTGCGGAAGAGAAATTAATTCTACTTGCCACAGTAAAATTCAAGACAACGGTGGGAAGTCTTCCAGCATGAATTTTTTCAAGCCAATTCTGATTTGGCCAAGAAAAGCCAAACATTTAGAAATCCTAACCAAAAACATGAGGAAAAGTAGGAAAATGCGTGCCATTTTAACACAATCTCTGTGTCAAGAGCCAACATTATTAGCTTTCCTTTCAATAGAATTTCATGTTCATCAAAACAAAACAAATGCAGCTGTACAACGTTCATCATAACAGATATGTTTTTGAGAAGATATTACTAAAATATTTTAATAGAGAATGATATTTTACATACACTAGGATAGTGGTTCCTATTTTGGGTTTTAATGACAATTCTATTTTCAAACTATTTCTTAAAAACCAAATTGGATATGGGCACTTATCTTTGACAAAGGAGGCAAGAACAAACAATGGAGAAAAGATGGTCTCTTCAATAAGTGGTACTGGGAAAACTAGACAGCTTCCTGTAAAAGAATGAAGTTAGAATATTTCCTAACACCATACACAAAGATAAGCTCAAAAGGGATTAGAGACCTAAATGTAGGAAAAGATACTATAAATCTCCTACAGGAAATCATAGGCAGAACATTCAATGACATAAATCACAGCAAGATCCTCCACGACCCACCTTCTAGAGTAATGGAAAGTAAAACAGCAATAAATAAGTGGGACCTAACTGAACTCAAAAGCTTTTACACAGCAAAGGAAACTATAAACAAAGTGAAAAAAACAATCCTCAGAAGAAGAAAACATAATAGCAAATGAAACAACTGACAAATGATTAATCTCCAAGATATACAAGCAGCTTATACAACTCAATACCAGAAAATCAAACAACCCAATCAAGAAGTGGGCAGATGATCTAAACAGACATTTCTTCAAAGAACACAGACAGATGTCTAATAAACATATGAAAAGATGCTCTACATCACTCATTAGTAGAGAAATGCAAATCAAAACTACAATGAGCTATCACCTCACATGGGTCAGAACAGCCACCATCAAAAAATCTACAAACAATAAATGCTAGAGAGGTTGTGGAGAAAAGTCCTCTTGCACTGTTGGTAGGAATGTAAATTGATTCAGCCACTATGGAAGTCACTATAGTTTTTCCTTAAAAAACTAGGAATAAAACTACCATATGACCCAACAATCTCACTACAGGCATATACCCTGAGAAAACCATAATTGAAAAAGACACATGTACCCCATTGTTCACTGCAGCACTATTTACAAGAGCTAAGTCGTGGAAGCAACCTAGATGTCCATTAACAGATGAATAGATAAAGAAGCTGTGAACAATATATCCAACTGAATATTACTCAGCCATAGAAAGAAACACATGTGAGTCAGTTCTAATGAGGTGGATAAACCTAGAGCCTATTATATAGAGTGAAGTGAGCCAGAAAGAGGAAAACAAATACAGTATATTAACACATATATATGGAATCTAGCAAGATGGTACTGATGAACCTTTTTGCAGGGCAGCAATGGAGACACAGAGGGGAAAGGAGAGGGTGGGACAAATGGAGAGAGCAGCATGGAAACACGTACATTACCATATGCAAAATAGATAGCAAGTGGGAATTTGCCGAGTGATGCACGGAGCTCAAACTGGTGCTCTGTGACAACCTAGAGGGGTGGGATGAGATAGGAGGTGGAGGGAAGGGCCAAGAGGGAGGGGACATATGCATAGCTATGGCTAATCCATGGTGGTGTATGGTAGAAACCAACACAATACTGCAAAGCAATTATCCTTCAATTAAAAATAAATAAAAATTTTTAATTTATTTTAATTGGAAGCTAATTACTTTAAATATGGTGGTGGTTTTTGCCATACATGAATCAGCCACGAGTGTACATGTGTCCCTCCATCCTGAACCCCCTTCTCACTTCCCTCCCCACCCCATCCCTCTGGGTTGTCCCAGAGAACCGGCTTTGAATGCCCTGCTTTATTCATTGAACCTGCACTGGTCACCTATTTCACATATGGTAATATACATGATCCAATGCTATTCTTTCAAATCATCCCACCCTCACCTTCTCCCACATAGTCCAAAAGTCTGTTCTTTGTACCTGTGTCTCTTTTGCTGTCTTACAAATAGGCTCATCGTTACCGACTTTCTAAATTCCATCAGTTTGGTTAAGTTCAGTCACTTGTCAAGTCCAGCTCTTTGGGAGCTCATGGACTGCAGCATGCCAGGCCTCCCTGTCCATCACCAACTCCCAGAGTTTACTCAAACTCACATCCCTTGAGTCGGTGATGAAATCCAACCATCTCATCCTCTGTCGTCCCCTTCTCCTCCCGCCTTCAATCTTTCCCAGCATCAGAGTCTTTTCAAATGAGTGAGTTCTTCGCATCAAGTGACCAAAGTATTAGAGTTTCAGCTTCAACATCAGTCCTTCCAATGAAAATTCAGGACTGATTTCCTTTAGGATGGACTGGTTGGATCTCCTTGCCGTCCAAGGGATTCTCAAGAGCCATCTCCAATACCACAGTTCGAAAGCATCAATTCATTGGCACTCAGCTTTCTTTATAGTCCAACTCTCACATCCATACATGACTACTGGAAAAACCATAGCCTTGACTAGACAGACCTTTTTAGGCAAAAAAATGTCTCTGCTTTTTAATATGCTTTCTAGTTTGGTCACAGCTTTTCTTCCAAGGAGCAAGCGTCTTTTAATTTCATGGCTGCAATCACAATCTGCAGTCATTTTGGAGCCCCCCCAAAATAAAGTCTGTCACTGTTTCCTCTCTTTCCCCATCTATTTGCCATAAAGTGATGGGACCAGATGCCATGATCTTAGTTTTCTGAATGTTGAGTTTTAAGCCAACTTTTTCACTCTCTTCTTTGACTTTCATCAAGAGGCTCTTTTAGTTCTTTGCTTTCTGCCATAAGGGTGGTGTCATCTGCATATCTGAGGTTATTGATATTTCTCCTGGCAACCTTGATTCCAGCTTGTGCTTCATCCAGCCCGGCATTTTTCATGATGTACTCTGCATATAAGTTAAATAAACAGGGTGACAATATACAGCCTTGACATACTCCTTCCCAATTTGGAACCAGTCTGTTGTTCCATGTCCAGTTCTAACTGTTGCTTCTTGGCCTGCATACAGATTTCTCGGGAGGCAAGTCAGGTGGTCTGAGATTGCCATCTCTTGAAGAATTTTCCACAGTTTGCTGTGACCCACACAGTCAAAGTCTTTGGAATAGTCAATAAAGCAAAAGTAGATGTTTCTCTGGAACTCTCTTGCTTTTTCGATGATCCAGCAGATGTCGGCAATTTGATCTCTGGTTCCCCTGTCTTTTCTAAATCTAGCTTGAACATCTGGAAGTTCATGGTTCACGTATTGTTGAAGCCTGGCTTGGAGAATTTTGAACATTACTTTCCTAGCCTTTGAGATGAGTGCAACTATGCGGTAGTTTGAGCATTCTCTGGCAGTGCCTTTCTTTGGTTTTGGAATGAAAACTGACCTTTTCCAGTCCTGTGGCCACTGCTGAGTTACCCAAATTTGCTGGCATATTGAGTGCAGCACTTTCACAGCATCATCTTTTAGGATTTGAAATAGTTTAACTGGAATTCCATCACCACCACTAACTTTGTTCATAGTGATGATTCCTAATGCCCACTTGACTTCGCATTCCAGGATGTTTGGCTCTAGGTGAATGATCACACCATCGTGATCATCTTGGTCATGAAGGTCTTTTTTGTATAGTTCTTATGTGTATACTATATTAAGACATACACATCTCTTCTTAATATCTTCTGCTTCTGTTAGGTTCAAACCATTTCTGTCCTTTATTGAGCCCATCATTGCTTGAAAATTTCCCCTGGTATCTCTAATTTTCTTGAAGAGGTCTCTAGTATTTCCCATTCTACTGTTTTCCTCTACTTTTTTGCACTGATCACTGAGGAAGGCTTTCTTATCTCTTCTTGCCATTCATTGGAACTCTGCATTCAAATGGGTATATCTTTCTTTTTCTCCCTTGCCTTTCACTTCTCTTCTTTTCACAGCTATTTGCAAGGCCTCCTCAGACAAACATTTTGCCTTTTCTGCATTTCTTTTTCTTGGGGATGGTCTTGATCACTTCCTCCTGTACAATGTCACGAACTTCCATCCATAGTTGATCAGGCAGTCTATCTGTCACATCCAATCCCTTGAATCTATTTCTCGCTTCCACCGAATAACTATAAGGGATTTGATTTAGGTCCTACCTGAATGGTCTAGTGGTTTTCCCTACTTTCTTCAATTTCAGTCTGAATTTGGCAATAAGGAGTTCATGATCTGAGCCACAGTCAGCTCCTGGTCTTGTTTTTGCTAACTATATAGAGCTTCTCCATCTTTGACTGCAAAGAATATAATCAATCTGATTTTGGTGTTGACCATCTGGTGATGTCCATGTGTAGAGTCTTCTCTTGTGTTGTTGGAACAGGGTGTTTGCTATGACCAGTTCTCTTGGCAAAACTTTGTTAGCCTTTGCCTTGCTTCATTTTATACTCCAAGGCCAAATTTGCCTGTTACTCCAGGTACTTCTTGACTTCCTACTTTTGCATTCCAGTCCCCTATAATGGAAAGGACATTATTGGGGGGTGTTATTTCTAGAAAGTCTTGTAGGTCTTCATAGAACCATTCAACATCAGCTTCTTCAGCATTACTGGTTGGGGCATAAACTTGGATTACAGTGATATTGAATGGTTTGCTTGGAAACAGAGATCATTCTATTGTTTTGAGATTACATCCAAGTACTGCATTTCAGACTCTTTTGTTGACTATGATGGCTACTCCATTTGTTCTAAGGGATTCTTGCCCACAGTAGTAGATATAATGGTCATCTGAGTTAAATTCACCCATTCCAGTCCATTTTAGTTCTGTGATTCCTAATATGTCAGTATTCACTCTTGCCATATCCTGTTTGACCATTTCGTATATGTGCATTAATATACTGTATTGGTGTTTCTCTTTCTGACTTAATTCACTCTGTATAATAGACTCCAGTTTCACTGACCTCATTAGAACTGACTCAAATGTGCTCTTTTATATAGCTGAGTATTATTCCATTGTGCATATGCACCACAATTTCCTTATCCATTCCTCTGCCAATGAGCATCTAGGTTGCTTCCTAGTTACTGTAAACAGTGCTGCAATGAAATTGGGGTACATGTGTCTCTTTCAATTCTGGTTTCCTCTGTATGCCCAGCAGTGGGATTGCTGGGTTGTATGGCAGTTCTATTTCCAGTTTTTTAAAGAATCTCCACACTATTCTTCATAGTGGTTATACTAGTTTGCGTTCCCACCAACAGTGTAAGAGGGCTCCCTTTTTTCCACACCCTATCCAGTATTTAAAAATAAACAAATTTTTAAAACCTAAATTGGAATCAAAATCAAATAAAAACAGAATATATTAAATCTAATTTGCAAAGATATAATCCCACAATAAAGAGCAATACTTCTCCAGAAGATATTAATATTTGGTAACCAACATGTCTAAATCAAAAAGTTTTTTAAAAGTTTGGACGAGACAAAAAAAATAGCACCTTATTTTATACTGTTACATTTGACTGTGTCTTTTTACAAATTAATTTCTAAAATATGTGACCCATATCATACGATCTCTACCTGTTGATTTCTACTTATGCTTCTTTTTGAATTATTTATTTGGCAGAAGTAATCAATTACTTTTAAAACTACTGAATCATCAAATTTTTCAAAGCAAGCATGCTTTAAATATGGTTTAATTAACCTCCAGGAAGTATAAATGACTTTTTGATTAAAAAACACACCTGAAATAAAATAAAGACAAAAGTTGGAAAGAAAAAAATAAAGAAGTAAACAAATAAATAAATAAAAATAAATAATCTAGCAAATGTTATATAAGTAGAACCATGCCATATGCAACCTTCTGAGATAGGCTTTTTTCAGTTAGGTTTTCTTGAGGTTTATATTAGTTTCGTGTGTATCAATACTTCATTTCTTTTTATTGCTGATTAGTATTCCATGATATGGATGTTGAACAGTTCATCTATTGAAGGACATTTGGGTAATTTCCAGTGTTTGGCTATTATAACTGCCATAAACATTCATATACAAATTTCTATGTGAAAATAAGTTTTTATTTCTCTGAGGTATATATACCCATGAGTACAATGGCCAGACTGTATTGTATTTCTGTTTTTAGTTTAAAGTAATTGCCAAAGTATTTTCCAGAATATCTGTGTCACTGATACCCTCCCGTCAACAATGTACAATGATCCAGTTACTCTTCAGTCTCCCCAGCACTTGGAGTTATCACTATATGTTATTCTGATAGTGATATCTCATTGTGATTTTAATGTACATTTCTATAGTGACTTATGATGGACATCTTTCCATGTACTTGTGAAGTGAAAGTCACTCAGTCATGTCCAACTCTGCAACCCCATGGACTGTATAGTCCATGGAATTCTCCAGGCCAGAATACTAGAATGGGTAGCCATTCCCTTCTACAGGGGATCTTCCCCACGCAGGGATCAAACCCAGGTCTCCCACATTGCCGGCAGATTTATTACCAGCTGTGCCACCAGGGAAGTCCAAGAATACCGAAGTGGGTGGTCTATCCCTTCTCCAGTAGATCTTCCCAATCCAGAAATCAAACTGAGGTCTCCTGCATTGCAGGCAGATTCTTTACCAGCTGAGCCACCAGGGAAGTCCAAGAATACCGAATTGGGTGGTCTATCCATTCTCCAGCGGATCTTCCCAATCCAGAAATTAAACTGAGGTCTCCTGCATTGCAGGCAGATTCTTTACCAGCTGAGCCACCAGGGAAGCCCTTTCATGTGCTTAATTGTCATATTTATATCTTCTTTGGTTGAAACATATGTTTCTATCTTTTGCCCCTTTTCTAAATGAATTGCTGGGTTTTTTATACTGAATTTTCATATATGTTTATTAAAATCAAAATTTTAAAAATTTCATATATTTTTGAAAATAATTTATATATTGTAGACATAAATTATTTGCCAACATATATTTTCTCCCTATCTGTGATTTAATCTTTTCGTTCTCTTAACACAGGCTTTTACATAGCAAAAGATTTAATTTTTCTGAAGTTCAAACTCTGTAACAGGCTTTTCAGAGTACTTTTTTGTTTATTACAATTTTTAGTTACTCTTTAAGTGTGAAACATTTTCTTTCAATAAATATTTTTCATTTTGTATTGCAATGTCTAACTTTAAATACCTAACTGTGATGGTTTCATAGAATTATTCCAAAGGATAACCTCATACACTACACACTCCAGGGATTAGTTTTTATTTACTTTAATCAACCCCAACTGACTTATGAATATTGTCCTTATTTCTTTCATATCTCCATGACCAATAAAAACTTTGCCATTTAAAGCGGCAGGTGCTGAGATTTGCCACAGACAGCCACCACACCGAAGTATAAACTTCACTGAATTAAGATCAGAAAACAAAACTGACTTGGCTTGGATTACTATTTTGCCAAAGTGGTTCTAAGTTGTATTTCAGTTCTGGAAAAAAAACGGGAAAAATGACTTTTTGTAAGTAAAACCTTCAAAATCACTAGACAAGTGTCAAAAAACAGAGACCAACCTTCCAGTATATCTAATACAAGGTTGATTTTTTTTCTTGTAGTTAAGGAGAAACTGCTGGCAAAACACAATCTCTCTGAACAAAGTTAAGAGCCCCATCTATGTCACATTTAGGAGAAGCCGGCAGTTTAGGGACTGGCTGATCTTCCGAAGTAAAGGCACTGAAGCAGTGCTGTCACATGGATCTTCAGAACTGGAGCACTAGGGCTGAACTGAAATCTGTGTATGAGACTTCCCGGTGGTGCAGTGGATAAGAATCTGCCTGCCAGTGCCGGAGACACAAGTTTGATCCCTGATCCAGGAAGATCCCATATGCCTCGGCAGCAAACCAAGCCCATGAGCCCCAACCACTGAGCCTGTGTGTGGTAATCACTAATGCCCATGCACCTAGAGCTCATGGTCTGCAATAAGAAAAGCACCACAGTAAGAAGCCTGCGTACCACGATGAAGAGCCGCACCCATGTGCCAGAGCTAGAGGAAGCCCTCTCAAAGCAAGAAGATCCACACAGCCAAAAGCAGAATAAACAAGTTTTTAAAAATAAAATCTGTGTATGGTTTACGACTAGAGCCAAGGATTCAACCTTTCCCTTACATGAGATCGAGATAGGAATGTTTTTTTAAAAAATATGGAATCTGACCACATCCCATACCTCCTGAATCCGAATCACTGGTGGTAACCAGGGACGTGAAGATTTATAAATAGAAAATGAGTAACTGATGCATACATCAGTGTACATCTATCTAAGTATATATATTGATACATGTATCTAGTGATACATATACATGTATAGAGGTATATATAAAGTTATAGTTATGATACAGATATTGATATATTCATCAGTTAAGCATTTCCTGTTTAAAGTAAAGCAATGTGAAGAGGCTCTGAGTTTGTGAAATTTTTGAGACCACTGGGAACACCCTGAAGCAGAGCAAACCAAGGTGAGGGAACATAAAAAGGAGGCTACAGTCTCTACAGACTCTTTTTGGACTCAGCAGAGAGTATTAACTAGCATGACTCCCCCTGTGTAAACCCAAGGCACCCTCTTCTGTTCTTATTTTCAATTCTTTCCTTTTTCCTCCACAAATGGCCTGAATTATAAAGAAGGAAAACCCTCTCAGAACCTTTGGCCTCTCATTTATCCCTTAGAGGGAAGACATTAGCACATCACACACTTAGTCACTTACTTAGAGGTCAAAGTTCTTTTCATTATTGCAAAATGAGAGAGTCTTTAGATAAATTAGAGCAATTCAGCTTACTTATTGAATCTTTTACTAGACCAGTCAGTTCATACTACTGGGCTCTTTGGGACAGTCAGTCCTCTTAGAAGTTCAAATATTTATGTTCAGACTGAATTTGCCCCATTTCCAGCCATCTCAATTCCCTAATTATCTGCTCATTTGTTATTTGACCCTGGAAACTCTCTAACTTATTTACTCTTTTAAAAGGATTTGACTCAGTAATAAATGTAAGTGTTAAACAAAAATTAGATGGTTTTATTAAAAAATAACAACAAACCAAATCTCTTGTCTCTACCCTCTCATAAATCCTCTGCTCAAAGGCTAAAACTTTTAACTGGTTTTGGTTTTTCTTGGATGTACTGCCATATCTATTTTTTTAAATATGATGACTGTATTAGTTTTGTAGGTCTGTTGTAACAAAACCCACAAACTAGGTGGCTAGATATTACAGAGATTCTTTCCTCCTAGTTTTGAAGGTTAGAAGTATGAAATCAAGATGTTGTCAGGACACTGAAGGCTCTAAGGAAAAATATCTTTCTTCCAGTCACATCACTCCAATGTCTGCAAATACATACAGCTGGAAAATGTATACAACCATCAATATTAAGATCTCTATCACTTAGAAAAATTCCCTTGTGCACGTTTGCACTCAATCCCTCCCACCCCCAGCCAGAGAACACTACTTCCTTTTACTACAGATTAGGACTTCCCTTTCTAAAATTTAATATAAATGGAATTATACCAATTGTATTCTTTGTGTCTGGCTTTTTTCCCTTGGTGTAATATTTTTAAGATTCAACTGTGTTCTTACTATATCAGGAGTTTGCTCCATTATGTGGCTACATCACAATTTGTTTATTCATTCAGCTTATTGTCTACTTTGAAACTATTCTGAATAATGTTGTAATGAACACTCATGCAAATCTCTGTATGGTTTTAGGTTTACATTTATCTTGACTAGAAACTCGAAACTAGACTTGTATTATATACCTTTTATTAGTATAAAGTTGACAAATTCTTTTCCAAAGTTATTGCACCATTTTATAATCTAGTTAGTAAATATGAGAGTTCTAATTATTCCACCACCTTGCAAAAACTTGGTATTATCATGCTTTTAATTGTAGCCATTCTAAGAGGTGTGTAGTGATAAATCAATATGAATTTCTTTTGCATTTCCCTGATGACTAATGATATTTAAAGTCTTTTCATGTGCTCATGGCTCATTTAAAGATTTGTTTTTGTGAAGTACCTGTTTAAACACATTTTTGCTCATTTTAAATAGGCTTACTATTGAGTTGTAAAAATGCTTCGAGTCTTTTGGATATAGTTCTTTCCCATATATGTTATGCCCTAACATTGTGCGAATACATTCTAATGATAACTTCCTAAGAAAGGATACATACTTCAGTTCTTATATGCCTAATATTTAAAATTTTGACTGAGTATGGAATACTATATTTTCATACCATATTTATCTTCAGAACTTGAACAGTGTCTTCCATCATTAGGGTTAGTGTTGAGAAAAATTAGGCTTCCCTCTCTGATTATTTTTCCCTTTTTAGATACATGACTATTGTTGATTTTCTTTTCCCTCTTTAGAAACTCAGGTTTGTTACTTTTCCTTCATGGTATAAAGTTTTACTAATTTTTCATGTGCTTTTTTTTCAATAACTGATCTAAGTCCTTGGTGAGTCCTATCAACTTGAAGACATATGTTCCTTACTAATGGTTACAAGCATAGTCTCTGGTACCACACTACCACCATACTAGCTTCAGACCACTAGGAATGGTTTATTACTTAACCTGAGGGTTTAGTTAGTTAATATAGTTAAGCAGAATAGCAAGGCACTAAATTATTACTATTAGTAGTGACATTAGTATCTCTTTGATGGGTTTTTCTCCTTTTGGAATACCAATTATTGATGTGCTGCATCCCTTGGGTTGATTCCTTATTTCTGTAAAATTTTTTCTCTTATGTGTTCTGTGTTTTTGTTATACTTTCTGGATAATTTCATTGAGTTTTTCTTTCAATGCTAACATCAATATATATGTTTTTAATTTTTAAGAGCTCTTGTTTGTCAGACTGTTCTTTTTCATTACATTCTGTTCTTGTTTTATGTTTGCAATTCTACTTGACTCTCTCTAGGAATGTATATTCTGGAGAAGAAAACTGCAACCCACTCCAGTATTCTTGCCTGGAAAATCCCATGGACAGAGGGGCCTGGTGGGCTATAGTTCATGGGGTCACAAGAGTCAGACATGACGTAGTAACTGAACCACACCACAGGAATATATATTAGAGTCAGGAGATCTGTTTGCTTTTTTTTCATTGCTTATTTGTTTTTAACCTTCTTTCATTTTATAAATTTTCTTGTATTCCAAAATAAATTTTAAAATTTGTTTACCTTGGACTTTATTTTGCAAGCACTTGTCAAATATGTAATAATTTATGATTTTCTTCTTATGCTTAATTATTGCAACACTAGAATTATTAGTAGTGGGCTCTGGATATATAATGGAACTTACTGACAGGTCTCATGACCTGTATAATGTGTATTTTAGGTGTGACCTACACTTCATCAAGTGCCCCTTTTTTCATATATTTTCTGATTCCAGAAATCTATGGGGGAAAGTACTATGTAGATGCATTTCTCATATTCCTTTTTGAGCTTACCCCTCTGTGTGTTTCTTCCTTCTCATTATAACGTAGTCACAAGAGGGAAACATCATAAACACGTGAGCTCATTATACGATAATACATTCTCTGATACCTGTCCTTTGTTGTTTGTTGGCTTGTTTGTAGAAGGTGGTATTTTATTTAGATTTGTTAATGTTCAAATTCAGTAAAGGTTTAAAGAAGAATATAACAAACCACTTTCATTCAAGGGTGTGTAAACTGTCATAACTGCCTCATCTCCTTCTATACATGAACACATACTTTTCCTTTGCTAAACCATTTTCAAATTGGTGACATACATCTTGACATTTTAAATACCTCAGAATGTGTCTTTCCAAAATGAAAACATTTTCCCATGTAACCATACCACCACCTCAGAAATAATCATTAATTCAAATACATTATCCCATATTCCAGATCATCATCAAATCTTTCCAGTTATCGCAAAAAGTATCTTCAACCAACTTTTATGTAATGCGAATGGCTGTTATATCTCTTTAGAACCTCCAGCTCGGAACATTCTACCAGCTCCTTCTGCTCTTTGAAGGGTCTAGTCTGTATCCTTTCTAATATCCTCCTCTGTATGTCTGCTTCCGTTTCCAGGAAGAAAAACTAGTGGCAACTTACAATTCTCCATCCTAAAATTTCCAATTGCTTTTCTTTTTTTTTTTCCTTTTCTTTAAAAGTAAAATTTTCCAACTATTTTCCTCCTGGATGCTCACAGTTGCTCCTTTGCCCTATCAAATTGCACTTTTTTTAGGTTCCTTATTTTTCTCTAAACTTGCTTTAAACATCGCCAAGCCACTCTTCACATTAGATGACTTGCAAATATTCTGAACCACAGTCTTGTTACCATTCCTCCTCCAACATCAAGACCACCTCTCTGCACATGCAGGTAAAGTGTTTTCTTTGTATGAAAAAATTAGAGGCATGCTTAGATTTCATACACAAACAGGCAAATGGACGCATGCTTATACTCTATTTGTGGATGAGTCATTTATCACATTATGTTTTAAATAAAAATTCTCTTTTGGTATCTATTGTGTATTTGATTTATATTTCAAGTTAATATTTCTGAAAATGTCAGTGATCTAATAATTTAAATGGAACCCAGGGTAATTTTTTTGTTCAGTATCCTCAACTCAAAGGCAGGTAAGAAAAGAAACAGAATCCCATGCAGCATTAACAAACTGAAATCATTTTTTAAATATAGCATAATAACATGCAATAATAATATTTCTAACTTTAAGCATAGGAAAATTATATTACCTTACCCTGTAAATAAGATATACATCATAGATGACATTATAATGAATTAACTTGCAACTTAACTGTTTAAATAAAATTTATGATAAAAGATGTTGTTTTCCTTCTTTCCCTCACCCATAAAATATGAAAGTCAGTGGTGATGTAACTCTCAGTGCATTTTTAGAGACTTAATCTAATATGACTAATAATAAAATCTGATTTCAGAAATCAGATTTAAGTAATCTATTTCCCAATAGAAAACAAGATTTTTAAGGCATAAAAAAAATGGTTGTGGTGAAGATACTTCTGAGAGACTGGTGGCTAGATAGAGCTATAAACTGTGATACTCTTTGGTTCATACATTCATTTTTAATTAGTTAAGTGAAATAATTTAGGGCCTAACAGAAATAATTTTATGACTATTAAGCCAATTCTCAGGGGAAATTTACAGTGGGATGGTCAGAGAATTTGGCATCCTGCTCCCATTAACTATAATAAGTGTTTTGCATCTTTGTATCCTTTCATCTTTACTTTGGAACTCAAATATTCAGTGATTATAAGAATTTGGTTGGGTAAATAGCTGGTGAGTATCTGTGAAGTTAATCTGTAATGTTTACTTTCTTTCTTTCTTTCTTTCAAATAAAGTTGATAGTCACAGTGTGGGGTGAAATGGCAGTCCAGGATTCAATTCACTGGCACTCAGATTCATCATCTGTTCTCTTGATTTAAAATTACTTTCTTAAATAATAAAAAAATGTACATACCAAAGATATCCAAGAATAAGAATATGTCTTTCATTTTTTTTACCATGAGTAAATAGTAAACCTAGGTGTCAACAAGCAAAATACATGGAGAGCGATAAGAAAATCACAGCTTTTTACAAACGTGTAACCTGGAAGAAACAGCTGATCACTACATTGACTGAAGTTCAAGCCTTTGCTCTACAGAACCACACTGGAACTAGGTCTTTCTCCAGATTCGTTTAGCCACAGGCTCCGTCTTATCTAACTTTTGAGCTAATTATGATAAAAATAAGCAAGATATACCAACCTGAGTCCAGGATATGTCCACAGGGCCTCCTCCCAGTTTGCCCCATCTACCTGACTAGTCTGGGTTTCCTGCAAGGTCATCTTGGGGCTGAGCCCTGGCTGAACATTCAGACCATTTGTATGACACCCTGACACATTGCCAGAAAAGCCTACTGGTTCCTGCCTCCACGACTTTATGTGATTCGACTCTCCAAGCTTCCTGCTCTGAACCAAACACCAGGAATGCTCACCTCTCTTCAATGGTCACCACTTCCTAGAAATTCCTGTTACTACAGTGCCTGTCCCCACCACGGATTGTAATGTCTACCTAAGTCAAGCTCTTTGAATATGTTTTTGGACCCTTTACCACTGGTGGAGATACAATCTCTACCCACATTGGATTCCAGAATCTAAGAATATTTTATTCTCTTTTTTTTTTCTTCTTCCCTTTAGGAGAAACAGGATCTGGGGTCCACAGACCTCAAATTATCGTGCCTTGGACACTGGTTTTTATTCAGTTAAGGGTTGAGAAGCATTTGAAAAAGATCTACATGGTGTCTTCACACCAGAAAAACACATGCATGCACAGACACATGGATGTGAGAGTTGGACTGTGAAGAAAGCTGATCGCCGAAGGATTGATGCTTTTGAACTGTGGTGCTGGAGAAGACTCTTGAGAGTCCCTTGGACTGCAAGGAGATCCAACCAGTCCATTCTAGAGGAGATCAATCCTGGGTGTTCATTGGAAGGACTGATGCTGAAGCTGAAACTCCAATACTTTGGCTACCTCATGCGACGAGTTGACTCACTGGAAAAGACTCTGATGCTGGGAGGGATTGGGGGCAGGAGGAGAAGGGGACGACAGAGGTTGAGATGGCTGGATGGCATCACCGACTTGATGGAGATGAGTTTGAGTGAACTCCTGGAGTTGGTGATGGACAGGGAGGCCTGGCGTGCTGTGATTCATGGGGTCGCAAAGAGTCGGACACGACTGAGTGACTGAACTGACTGACTGACTGACTGTATAGCACAAAGAATTCTGTTCAGTGTCCTGTGGCAGCCTGGATGGGAGGGGAGTCTGTGGGAGAATGGAATCATGTATTTGAATGACTTTGTCGCTTTGCTGTGCATCTGATACTATCCCAACATTGTTAATGGGCGAAACTTCAGTGTAAAATAAAAAGTTTAAATAAATAAAAGCTGCCACTTCAAGCATTTCAACATACTCAGTTTCAAAAAGAAACTAAGCCTCTTAAGTATAGTTCATGTAATGTCAATTTCTATAAATTCTTTTCTAGGGGCTTCTCTGGAGGTGTCACAGTAAAGAACCTGTGTGCCAAAGCAAGAGACACAGGTTCAATCCCTGGTCCAGGAAGATTCCCCACACTGTGCAGCAACTAAGCCCATGCACCACAACACTTGAGCCTGGGCTCTAGCACCTGAGACTGCAACTCCTGCGCCCATGAGCTGCAGTTACTGAAGCCCACGTGCTCTAGAGCCTGTGCTCTGCAACAAGAGAAGCCACTGCAAAGAGAAGCCTGCACACGACAACAAAGAGTGGCTGCCACTTGCTACAACTAGAGAAAAGGCCGTGCAGCAACGAAGACTCAGCACAGCCAAAAATAAAGAAAGAAATTAAATTATTTTTAAAAAAATTATTCTGTAAATCTTCACCTTTGATAGCTACATTTGGGAAACTACATAAACATGTACTATAAGAAGACAGGTAGACAGAAACAGACAGGAGGCAGCTGATAGACATATACAGATCCTCTTCTCTCTAGCGTTTCCCATAATGATGTAGACTTTTCCCCTTTGTTCCTTTTTCCTCCCTCCCCCATGTCACTTCTTTTCTGTATGCTCTGAGATATTTCTGGGGGTCTTATAATTGAGATACTTCAAAATGTTTTATGAGGCAACTTATAATGTTAAGATAGTAATTTCTCCTTCCTTTTTATTGTCATAAAAGATTAGAAAACAGAATTACTTGTGTTTTGTTCTAGATATTTTTTTCCTTCACCTATTCCAAGAAGATAATGAGGCCAGCAGATAAGTTCTGTGAAAACAGCCTCTCTTCCTTTAAATAAGCCTGAGCTCATTGACTGTATTGTGCTGGGAGAGAGGATAGTAACCCCAAGAAGCACCCTCCCAGTCCTGGGCCTCCCCCTCTGGAGCAACACTCTTGTGCCCAAGAATGGACCACCAGCCATGGAGGTGGCTGATTTCAAGGGCTCGTGAGGGGCTAGACCCAAACCATCTTTGCTAAAGACCAGAGGAACTTCACCAAGTACCCCACTTTATGTCAGATCCTTTGGATCTTTGTGGAACCCCAGGGAAGGGACAAGCCCAGGGACTTCATGGCGGTTTTAATGAATAAGAACTTGGCATTAAGTTAAATTTGACTTGAAGGAAACAAAGAAACATTTCATTTTATATACATCCAAGATTATTGGGATACTTACCACACCTATTATCTAAATATCCATCCTTTTCTCTCTAGACTGTCATTATGAACTCTCATTCTTATTTTCTATATCCCTTTAAAGAAAAGAAACAAAACTCTGTAGTCTTACATTCCTTGATTTTTCATGTACCAGTACCTTCTCTCTCCCTCAAAATCTGCTGAGAACAGTTCTTTCATCCTTAAGACTTGCCTTATAATCATGAGCAAAGCAGTGTATTTGTTGGATTCTATATCTAGTTTTTATCATGGTTATACCATGGAATACACTGTTGAATAAACAGCATCATATTTTCTGCTAATCTTTAAGTCCTAATTATTTTTAGCATCGTGAAATGCAAAGTTGGTTACACAGAGACATAAATTCAAAATAATGTAACAAGAAAAATTTATTTTTGATCAGTTATTTCATGGTATGTGGTAGTGGCTAAAAATTGGGTAGATAGGACATATGTAAGAAAACAACTCAGCTCATGAAAGCAACACAGTCCATCTGCTCTCTGGCCCAGCCTAACATCCCTGCACTGTAACTGAGACAAGATACATTTTCTGACTACAGATGCATTGAAAAGACTTTATAGATATTCAAAACATACTGACTTATTTAACTTGATCACTATTCTTTCCACTAATTTGGTTTTTTAAATATTTACACATAAATGTGAAATGTATTAGACTGTGTTTTTATTAAAAGAAGAAGCACATTTTAACCATTTTTATTAAATCTTTTATAAGACTTTTGGGGACTTTCCTGACGGTCCAGTTGTTGAGAGTCCACTGTGCAGTGCAGGAACATGTGATCCCTGTTTGGGTAACTAGGATCCCATGTGTTGTGGAACAACTGGGCCCACACGACGCAACCGCTGAGCCTATGCCCTCTGACGCCCACATGCCGCAACTCGAGAGTCTTTGTGCCACAAGGAAAGATACCACATTACGCAACAAAGATCCCATGTGCTGCAGCTAGGACCCGACACAGCCAAAAACATTAATAAATATTTAAAAATAAATAAAAATAGGAAAAGACTTTTGGTACAATATAAAGTCAGGGAGATCCAACCAGTCCATTCTAAAGGAGATCAGTCCTGGGTGTTCATTGGAAGGACTGATGCTAAAGCTGAAACTCCAATATTTTGGCCACCTCATGGGATGAGTTGACTCACTGGAAAAGACTCTGATGCTGGGAGGCATTGGGGGCGGGAGGAGAAGGGAACGACAGAGAGTGAGATGGCTGGATGGCATCACCGACTCGATGGACATGAGTTTCAGTGAACTCCGGGAGTTGGTGATGGACAGGGAGGCCTGGCGTGCTGTGATTCATGGGGTCGCAAAGAGTCAGACACAACTGAGTGACTGAACTGAAAGTCAGGTTATAGATTCAGTCCTTTGCACAAATGGAATCTTTGTTTTAGTTGTTTTAAAATGAACTAGTTGCGGCTGTCAACATTTAAAAACAAGAAATATCAAATAAAAATCTAGATATCTGGCTTCCTTGGACAAAAGAAAGATCTAGCCAGACTAGACCGACTTTCCCTCAGTTCATGTTACCCACATGCCAACAATCTGCTCCCTGGTTTGTACACAGTCTCTCAAAATCACGCAACTGATCCACTTCAGTCAGTAAGTTGGGGGCTTCCAAAATATTTTGGCTTGAAAATATGGCTTACATTTTCTTTGAGTAATCACGAATGGACTAAAACTTTATGAGATTCTTTCATAATTTGTAACAAATAATATTAATCCATGCAGCTTGCTTTAAGGTGGCATTACAGGGAGTAAATCAAGTAACCAAATGCATCTATCTAAAATGACACCTAAAATGTCTTTATGCAACAATTGCAGCATGCCCTCTTACTAAAAAATAAATCTCAGCATTGGACAGGGATGGATAATTACCTAATTTTTCTACTTGGTATACTTCCCATTCTTTCCCTGGGAGTAAAGTGAAACCAAATATCCAGGAAAGAAATAATATCATAGAAAACAAATATCTATGTTATGTTAAAATGGCAGTCACTCATGCCAATGAGATTACAGCTCAATAATAGAAAAGAGAGAATGATCTGGACCCAGAGGTAAAGCCTTAAAGAATTCATTTACCTGTCCCCGCTGAGAATACTTTCTATCATAGCCTGAGACGCACTAAAGTAAATTGGCAAAAAGGAAACCTCTCTGCATATGGTGTTTACTCGGAAGGGTAAGGAGCCAGAGACCTTCAGTCACAGCAAGTTGGGCCCTTCTCTGGCGCAGTATCATTTCAAGCGCGGCCCCTGATGAAGTCCCAGGCTTCTGCGCCCGTTAGACTCGGTGTGAAAGGTCTTCGCGTACTTGCCAGCTGGCATGGTAGACTGTGTTATCTAAAGATGTGAACAGCCTCAGCACTGGCCTGGCTGCAACTGGAAACCAAAGCGACAATTAATTATGGATGGAATGCAGCCAGGCGAGGCTGCAATTGTAATCAAATGAGACCACACTGAGGAAAAATAACATTTTATCCTGTGCTGGGTACCTCACAGATAGATTTATGGCTACACTGCCAGTTGGAGATAAAGTAAAAATCAATCATATTATTCACATGAGCAACATAAGCAAGTACTGATGAAACAAAAAAAAAATATGCTTCCTATGATTGTGTGGCAGATACTTCATCTATATACAGCTTTACTCGGCATAATCACAGATCCTCGATTTTTTTTTTTAATGAAAGCTGAGAAATACACTATCAGCTGGCACTGCAATGAAGCGATCTGGGAACTTTTTAGATTCAAAGCCTTGGTTGCAAAAATATATTACAGTGTTTCCTGCTTTACTGCCTTGCTCATATTTCATTATGATAACTCTATTGCATTTTAAAATGTGGAGCCTGGAAGCTACAGAATATCCCCAGTTAACAAACAGAACAGCTTGTTAATTATGTCCATGAATAACCAAAAGAGAAAAGATAATGCTAATTCTTGCAGTAAAAAAAATAAAAGTAAAGAATTCAGGTTTCTTTAGAAGCACAATTAAAATCTCAATCTAGTTCTGTAAAGGGGCTTCCCTGGTGGCTCAGACAGTAAAGAAACTGCCTGCAATGCAGAAGACTGGGGTTCAATCCCTGGGTCAGGAAGATCCCCTAGAGAAGGAAATGGCAACCCACCCCAGTAATCTTGCCTGGACAATCCCATGGACAGGGGAGCCTGGAGAGCTACATATAGTCCATGGGGTCACAAGAGTCAGACATGTCTGAGTGTCTAACACACACACCCATACATTCACAGACACACACTAGTTCTGTAAAAGAAGGAACACTATGAAATGAACATTCCCTAAAAATCATGGCCTTTGAAGGACTAATATACTAAGCTACACAGAGAAATGCTGCAATAAACCACAGGTTAATGGGGACAAGTGTCTCATGGACTAAAATTAGTTCAGTTCAGTTCAGTTTAGTTCAGTCATTCAGTCGTGTCCGACTCTCTGCGACCCCATGAAAAACAGCACGCCAGGCCTCCCTGTCCATCACCAACTCCTGGAGTTCACTCAAACTCATGTCCACAGAGTCGGTGATGCCATCCAGCCATCTCATTCTCTGTTGTCCCCTTCTCCTCCCGCCCCCAACCTTTCCCAGCATAAGAGTCTTTTCCAGTGAGTCAACTCGTCGCATGAGGTGGCCAAAGTAGTGGAGTTTCAGCTTTAGCATCAGTCCTTCCAATGAACACCCAGGATTGATCTCCTTTAGAATGGACTGCTTGGATCTCCTTGCAGTCCAAGGGACTCTTCAAGAGTCTTCTCCAACACCACAGTTCAAAAGCATCGATTCTTCGGCGATCAGCTTTCTTCACAGTCCAACTCTCACATCCATACATGACCACGGGAAAAACCATAGCCTTAACTAGATGGACCTTGGTTGGCAAAGTAATGTCTCTGCTTTTTAACATGCTATCTAGGTTGGTCATAACTTTCCTTCCAAGGAGTAAGCGTCTTTTAATTTCATGGCTGCAGTCAGAATCCGCAGTGATTTTGGAGCCCAAAAAAATAAAGTCTGACACTGTTTCCACTGTTTCCCCATCTATTTCCCATGAAGTGATGGGACCAGATGCCATGATCTTTGTTTTCTGAATGTTGAGCTTCAAGCCAACCTTTTCACTCTCCTCTTTCACTCTCATCAAGAGACTTTTGAGTTCCTCTTCACTTTCTGCCGTAAGGGTGGTATCATCTGCATATCTGAGGTTATTGATATTTCTCCCAGAAATCTTGATTCCAGCTTGTGCTTCTTCCAGCCCTGCGTTCCTCATGATATACTCTGCACAGAAGTTAAATAAGCAAGGTGACAATATACAGCCTTGACGTACTCCTTTTCCTATTTGGAAACAGTCTGTTGTTCCATGTACAGTTCTGACTGTTGCTTCCTGACCTGCATACAGGTTTCTCAAGAGGCAGGTCAGGTGGTCTGGGATTCCCATCTCTTTCAGAATATTCCACAGTTTATTGTGATCCACACAGTCAAAGGCTTCGGCATAGTCAATGAAGTAGAAATAGATGTTTTTCTGGAACTCTCTTGCTTTCTCCATGATCCAGGGGATGTTGGCAATTTGATCTCTGGTTCCTCTGCCTTTTCTAAAACCTGCTTGAACATCTGAGAGTTCACGGTTCACATATAGATGAAGCCTGGCTTGAGAATTTTGAGCATGACTTTACTGGCATGTGAGATGAGTGCAACTGTGTGGTAGTTTGAGCATTCTTTGGCATTGCCTTTCTTTGGGATTGGAATGAAGACTGACCTATTCCAGTCCTGTGGCCACTGCTGAGTTTTCCAAATTTGCTGGAATTTTCCAAATTTGCTGGAATTTTCATTATAGGGGACTGGAATGCAAAAGTAGGAAGTCAAGAAACAGCTGGAGTAACAGGCAAATTTGGTCTTGGAGCACGGAATGAAGCAGGGCAAAGGCTAATAGAGTTTTGTCAAGAGAACGCACTGGTCATAGCAAACACCCTCTTCCAACAACACAAGAGAAGACTCTACACATGGACATCACCAGATGGTCAACACCGAAATCAGATTGATTATATTCTTTGCAGCCAAAGATGGAGAAGCTGTATATACTTAGCAAAAACAAGACCAGGAGCTGACTGTGGCTCAGATCATGAACTCCTTATTGCCAAATTCAGACTTAAATTGAAGAAAGTAGGGAAAACCACTAGACCTTTCAGATATGACCTAAATCAAATCCCTTATGATTATACAGTGGAAGTGAGAAATAGATTTAAGGGACTAGATCTGATAGATAGAGTGCCTGATGAACTCTGGACGGAGGTTCGGGGACATTGTACAGGAGACATGGACCAAGACCATCGCCATGGAAAGGAAATGCAAAAGAGCAAAATGGCTGTATGAGGAGGCCTTATAAATAGCTGTGAAAAGAAGAGAAGCGAAAAGCAAAGGAGAAAGGGAAAGATATAAGCATCTGAATGCAGAGTTCCAAAGAATAGCAAGGAGAGATAAGAAAGCCTTCCTCACTGATCAGTACAAAGAAATAGAGGAAAACAACAGAAAAGGAAAAACAAGAGATCTCTTCAAGAAAATTAGAGATTCCAAGGGAACATTTCATGCAAAGATGGGCTCGATAAAGGACAGAAATGGTATGGACCTAACAGAAGCAGAAGATATTAAGAAGAGGTGGCAAGAATACACAGAAGAACTGTACAAAAAAGATCTTCACGACCAAGATAGTCACGATAACGTGATCACTGACCTAGAGCCATACATCTTGGAATGTGAAGTCAGGTGGGCCTTAGAAAGCATCACTACGAACAAAGCTGGTGGAGGTGATGGAATCCAGTTGAGCTATTTCAAATCTTGAAAGATGATGCTGTCAAAATTAGTTACAATCTAGCAAGTTTTTAATTAAAAAAATAGCCATCTGTGGCTGAGTGAGAGTATGCACTTATGCATTAGCAGCAGAAATGCTACTTCTTTTTTTAATTCCTTTGAATAGGTTTTACATAGAAGTTTAAGCAACTTTGGCAATTCAAATGAAAATGTATAGCTGTTTAACCCCCAAACTTACAGAGCATCTCTGGGCAATCGAGATCTTCCCATCAATAGCCTAGGAGATTTTACAGAGAAATTGGAGTCTGTCTGACCCAGTCTTCAATTCCATCTCACCTTCTACCAGTTTCTAGCCCTTGCCAAACTACCTGTGGGTGAGTGGGATGATGGGAGGAGAGCCACGCGATTCCAGCAGAAGAGGAGGTCAGTAGAAAGGAGCAGAATGGCAGAATGCCATTCAATTCTCTTCTCACCCACCCATGCCCATTCCCCAACCCAAGCCCCTGCAGCAGAAGCCAAAATATCCACTGACTGTAGTGACTGTGGAGTCACTTTTAAAAACTGCTTAGCCAAAATGTCTTCTTAAGTGGAACTGCTGCTGCTGCTAAGTCGCTTCAGTCGTGTCCGACTCTGTGCGACCCCACAGACGGAAGCCCACAAGGCTCCCCCGTCCCTGGGATTCTCCAGGCAAGAACATGGAGTGGGTTGCCTTTCCTTCTCCATAAGTGGAACACTAGGCACGACAATGAGAAAGTGCATGAATGGATGGTAAACAAACCCTAACACCTACAGTCCGACAGCAGGGCCATTTCCTTTGAGGGTGACCTTACACCCCTTGCTCTGGACAGGGCTGCAGCTTGAGTGTAGCTTCTAATTAAAATTAAACAATAAATCCTGCTATCCTGACAACAGTTATTTCATAGCACTCTTTGTTGGTTTAGTATGGCACGACAGGTTTTGCCTTTATTGGTTGCCTTGTTCCTTCAAATTAAGCAATTAAACAATTTGTTCATGTTAAAGGTCGTTGCTTGTTGTGATCCATTCAAATTCAAGATGAATGAATGAGTATATCCTATAGAATTCCAGGACACAGATGCTTCAAAGGAAGATGGGAAGAAGCGCTTCTGCAGAGTATCTTGTAATTATGAAGGTTAGGGTGCCCATTAGCAAGTGTCCTCTAAGCCCTTTGCCAGTGTGAGGCCCCCTAACAGCTAAGTAAAGCTTTAATTTGTTTTCCTGCAAAGTGACTTCCTTCTTTCTCTGTCACAGAATGACAGAACACTGAGTCTTTGTTACTTGGCATTTTTTTCCTGATGTAAAAAGCAAGACTGAGAAACAGAATTTTCAAACTGCTGAGGAATACACGAATGTGCACGTGTGCAAAAGTCTGCAGGGTGAAAAAAAATAAGAAAACCATTACGGTTAGAGTGCAGTCACCCATAATTCAACACTGTGTCTTGATTTTGGAGGAAAATGTCTTTCTCTCTTCAGACTGGGTTTTGTCCTCAGCCCCAAACTAGCATATATATTTCCTGCCTGAGTGAAGTGAAGTGAAGTGGCTCAGTCGTGTCTGACTCTTTGCGACCCCATGGACTGTAACCCACCAGGCTCCTCTGCCCATGGGGATTCTCCAGGCAAGAATACTGGAGTGGGTTGCCATTTCCTTCTCCAGGGGATCTTACCAACCCAGGGATCGAACCCTGGTCTCCCGCATTGCAGGCAGAGGCTTTACCGTCTGAGCCACCAGGGAAGCCCTATCATTTCCTACCTAGGCCTAGGCAATTCTTTTTGCAGTCCCAGAACTTGTCAGCTCTCTAGAGACTTCTCCTCCTTTCCCAGGCAGAATTAAAGAGCTCACTTACCTGTGTCTCTATACTGGGACTGTGTGTACGTTCACGTCTTTGAATTTTCAGCTAATTCTGTGTATGTTGGTCCCCTGCCCCTGTCTCCCACCCTCCATCTCCTACCCCACTACTCCCAATTCTTAACTCCACTGGGACTCATTTGAGGCCAGAAAGTACATTTTATCTGCTTTGGGATCTGAAGTACTGTGCACACAGCCCAACACCTAATATGCCCCAGTAATAGTTTCTCAAATTGGATCAAGTTTAAGGATTCGAAATACATCTACAGAACAATTGCCATGGATACATAACCTCCTTTGCTTTATGTTGTTCCACTTAGAAAATAAAATTCAGAAGACATTTCAATCTACGTAATCTTATTGTCCCTTCAGTACAGTTAGAAAAACAGCTATCATATACTGCATTCCTAAATGATTAAAATTCATACATATTTAACTCAAAACTCTGTAAGTATTTGGGGAACCAGTATCTTCAAACCAACAGCCTAGGAAATGTCATGTAGAAATTCCAGCCTCTGTCCTTTGCTCAAACCTTCTGGTCTCCCCAGTCTTTTACTCCTTCCAATACATGACTGCACTCTCTGTACAAGTGGGTGAGGAGAGTGGAGACCAGTCAGGAAATTTCAGGCAAAAGAAGAGGGTGCTGTTTTATACACATGCATTGTATTAAATGATTTATGTGCACTATTTTATTTATTCCCAAAGTATGTGTTAATATTTCAGCTTTACACATCACAAAACTGAATCTTAAGTATTTTCAGCCACATGAGCAGGAAAGAGAATCACAATTCAAAATTTTTGTTCTGATTTTAAAGATTATATGGCTCTTCCAATGGCAACCCACTCCAATGCTCTTGCCTGGAAAATCCCACTGACGGAGGAGCCTGGTGGGCTGCAGTCCATGGGGTGGCTAAGAGTCCGACAGGACTGAGAGACTTCACTTTCACTTTTCCTTTCATGCATTGGAGAAGGAAATGGCAACCCACTCCAGTGTTCCTGTCTGGAGAATCCCAGGGACGGGAGAGCCTGGTGGGCTGCCGTCTACGGGGTCGCACAGAGTCGGACACGACTGGAGCGTCTTAGCAGCAGCAGCAGCATGACTTGACACAGCAATTAAACTGCTGCATTTCTTTATTGTATTTTTTTTCCTAGTTGGTGAAAAGTATTTCTTATTTTGCCACTGAGGACTTATTGAGTGTCTAAGTGATAAGCATACATCTAGTGTATCCTGGGTTTCAGAGTGAAAATTTCAGAATCACAGGAGAGAATCTCTTGGAAATTTACAGTTGGGCTTCCAGCTGTGACTTCTCTATTTAGTAATTTATATTAAGAGTCATTTGGGGGCCTCCCTTGTGGCCCAGAGGAGAAGAATCCCCTGCCAATGCAGGGGTCAAGGGTTCGATCACGTGGCCCGGGAAGATCCCACGTGCCATGGAGCACCGAAGCACATGCGCCACACCATTGAGCTGGAGCTCCAGAGTGCGGGAGACACAACTAGCAAAACCCACACCTCTAGTACCTGTGCTCTGTAACCAGAGAAGCCACCACAACAAGAAGTCCGTGCGCCACAGCTAGAGAAAAGCTCGTGCAGCAACGAAGACCCAGCACGGGCAAAAATAAATAAATAAGATGATTTTTAAGAAAAGAATCATTTGGATATGTATATTTCATATATTTAAATTATTTTCATTTTGGAAGTTGGCATAGGAATATCTGTAGCTTGATATATTAAAATAATATATGTTTTCTCACTAGTGTATAATCACAGAGAACGTTTTATTGAAAGAAGACTTTCATATATTCTTTCTATATAACAAAGCCTAATAGAAATCAAACATGTGCCTATATTGTAGCTGCAGAGACGAATTCAAAACAACAAAAATCTTTGCTTTTGGCTGGACCCGCCTCAACTGTTGCACTTGAAAAGCATGTGGCTCTTTCCACAGATATTTCTCTTATTGAGAGCACGCATTTCTGCCTCCATGCCATCATTTAGCTACCTCTTCCTGATTTGTTTCTCTCAGAACAAACTCTCCCAGAGATTCTTAACCATTTGTCATTATGGTCAGTTTCTTTTGTAATGCTACACATTTTATGTCGTATATTTGAATTTTTTTTTAGAAGGGACTCATGTCACCAAAGACTTTAAGAGATCCTCCTTTACAATCCCACATTGTGTGAGCATTCAGTCATGTCAGACTCTTTGCCCCATAGATTGGAGCCTCTGTCCCTGGGATTTCCCAGGCAAGAATACTGGAGTGGGTTGCCATTCCCTTCACCAGGGGATCTCCCTGACCCCGGGGTCGAACCTGGGTCTCTTGTGTCTCCTGAGTTGGCAGGTGAATTCTGTACCACTAGTGCCACCTGGGACGCCCACATTTCCACACTCCTGAGGTCTTTTTCCTCGATTAAAACATGATGCTGTTTTGCCTCCACCAAAGGGCTGATGCCTCAAGGCAGGGAAGCAGCTGTGTTCACACTGTATTCCCCCCACCCACATGTTACTTGTACATGGAAAAGGCAACCAGATATTTGTGGAACGCATGGATGAACTATATCAACTCAGAGTGACGACTCTGGTTATTTTATGCTGCTCAGTACTTGTATTTGAAAACTGTAGATAAATAAAAATGGGAGCATAAATTCTGATTAAACGCTATTTGATAGAAAAGAATCTTTCAAATACACCGGTTTGAAGAAAAGGACAGAAGGACTTTCTAGGTGGCACCAGTGGTAAAGAACCCATCTGCCAATGCAGGAGACATAAGAGACGCGAGTTCAATCCATGGGTCAGGAAGATCCACTGGAGGAGGGCACAGCAACCCACTCCAGTATTCTTGCCTGGAGAATCCCCATGGACAGAGGAGCCTGGTGGGCTACAGTTCTTAGGTTTGCAAAGAGTCAGACACGACTGAAGCCACTTAGCACACACGCACTATAGACTAAGACCCTGAAGATTGCTGCCTGTCTCTGTACAGTTGCATTTCTCTCCTACTTCATCCTCATTCTGGCCCTCAGGAGGATGGATACAAGACTGGACTGCTAGAATCCAGTTCTTCATGACCACTGGCCTCCCAGTAATTAGATGAGAATGTCGCTATGGCCAGGGACAAAGCCAGGTCCCTGAACATGTCCACTGCTCCCCAAACTCTTGGGTTTGTTTTCCTGACCTCAGTTGCCTCGTTGCTATTTAAGAACATACATTTTATAAGGAAAAGAAGGGAATAGAGGGGGAAATGAGGTGAACTATTTAGCACCTGTTATATATGCAAACACTATACTACAGGTTTTTAGGGATAGGCATAACTTTTTTCATGTTACTTTTGAATGGTAAGTAATTTGTTTAACATTATGCAGTGATTAAGTCGAACAGACTGAGCTTGACCTAGATCTGTATACTCTAAAACTACTGGTCTCTTCTGCCTAGAACAGGGGTCGAGCTGCTGGGAGACCTGAAGTCATCATAAGCAGATGGCTGTAAAACCTACTTGATGTCAGTAGACGCAGTGATTCCCATGGAGGGGGTGGGAAGGGCAGGACTGCTATCCTCAGTAAAAAATTTCTTCCTGATTATGTTACCTCAAGGACCAACAGGTTATTGTGAGATTGAAAAAGTTACTCAAAACAGAAGACCTAGGTGTGAGACACATAGTAGGAATCCAATTAAAAGTGGCTCCCTCCCTTTAACTTCTCCCCTAAACTATGACTGACCTTAACTTCCACATGACATATCTCCAAAACCATAGAACAATCTACCTGACACTTTCACAACTTAGATGCCAGTTCTTCCCTGAATTCTTTCCTGATTGTTCTCAAACAGACGTTTTTGTTCACTTTTCTCAGACCTTAATTTCACTAATGCTAATCTGCCATGGACCATAAGATACATATTTGTGGTATGTATTAAGAAAGAAAAAGTAATGCCAGTTAAAGTATGGCAATTCAATTACAAGGGGCATCCTACTTCAAATATGTAAAAATGTGGAAAGCGCCCTTCCTAGAATCAGTTCAAAACTGTGTCTCTGGTGGTAATCTTCAGAGTTTGTCCTGCCTTGTTGTTGTTCAGTTGCTCAGTCATGACCAACTCTTTGTGACCCCATGGACTGCAGCACCCCAGGCTTCCCTGTCCTTCACTATCTCCTGGAGTTGCTCAGACTCATGTCCATGAATCAGTGATGCCATCCAACCATCTCATGGACAGATGGAGAAGCCACCTGCTTCTCCTCTTGCCCTCCATCTTTCCCGGCATCAGGGTCTTTTCCAATGAATCAGTTTTTCGCATCAGGTGGCCAAAATATTGGAGCTTTAGCTTCAGCATCAGTCCTTCCAATGAACACCCAGGATTGATCTCCATTAGGATGGACTGGTTGGATCTCCTTGCAGTCCAAGGGACTCTCAAGAGTCTTCTCCAACACCACAGTTCAAAAGCATCAATTCTTCGGCACTCAACCTTCTTTATGGTCAACTCTCACATCCATACATGACTACTGGAAAAACCACAGCTTTGACTGTATGGACCTTCATTGGCAAAGTAATGTTTCTGCTTTTTAATTCTGTCTTTGTTTATCATAGCTTTTCTTCCAAGGAGTAAATGCCTTTTAGTCTCATGGCTGCAGTCACTGTCTGCAGTGATTCTGCAGCCCAAGAAAATAAAATCTGTCACTGTCTCCGTTGTTTCCCCATCTATTTGCCATGAAGTGATGTCCTGCCTTGGAACTGGGGCTTTTATACTCATGAAGAGTCAGGAAGTGACTACATACACTTCCAGCAATCTAGTCTTCTAGCTGCTGGACAGAGCAGCTTTGTAGCCCAAAGATAGTCCTTGGGAGAGGACTGCAGGTGACAGCAGTTACAAGCCCATTCGTAAAGGGAAACTTGGAGTTCCCTGGTGGTGCAGTGGATAGGAATCTGCCTACCAATGCAGGGGACACAGGTCAGATCCCTGGTCCAGGAAGACTCCACATGCTGCAAAGCAACTAAGCCTCTGTGCCACAACTACTGAGCCTGCACTCTAGGGCCCACGAGCCACAAGTACTGAGCCCATGTGCTGCAGCTACTGAAGCCAGCTGCCTAGAGCCTGTCCTGTGCAACAAGAGAAGTCACCACAACTGAAGAGTAGCCCCCACTTGCAGCAACTAGAGAAAAGCTGCACAGGAACAAAGAGCCAGCACAGCCACAAATAAATAAATAAAAATTATTTTTAAAAAAACACCTGCGCCATTACATTAAAAAAAAAAAAGCCCTCTTTCTTAAAGGGTATGCTGGATATGCCTGTAATACTCTAGCCTCGGGGCAGAGTGTAGCAAGAAAGAAAACCAGGAGGCTGTGTGAAGTCATTTCCAAAGACACTGAGTTCAACTGGATCCAAGAGGCAAAGTCAGAATCAAGGGGCAAAGCCAAGGTCAATTACACTGCTGGGCTGGAAGACGCCAACTAGTGAATGAATTAGTACCCGGGTTAATGCTCATGGATGAAAGTCAGAGGTAAATAGGGAAGTGGGAACAGGAGGTACAAGGAGAATATCCAACTGGATTCAGGCAAAGAGTATCTTGCTGACCTAGGGTTCCTTTTAAAAAATGTGAGGACACTCTTCCTCTGTTGTACAGGGGTGAGAGGGACATTGAGAAGGCACCGTCGGCGTGAGGCTACAGCAGTTGGTGTGCTTGACTGAAGTATACTACACGAAGCTCGGATTTCTCAGATCTGTAAAAGAGTGATTCAGAATTTGTCAGTGTCATTTCACAGAAACCCACTCCACCTGGCCTGCAAGAGCCACAGCCAACTGCTCTGGGAACCTCTGATGAAAGAGCTGAGACCTATTTCAACTCTGACTTCATGTAGTTTTCCTTAAGCTTTAATACCAGTCTTAAATATTATCTATTTAATTGCCCAGGGGAGAATTTTTTTAAGTGTTAATGAGAATGTTGCTCATTGTCATCTCAGTTTCTCAATGACTCAATTATATGACATTTACTTATGCCCTCTGAATGACAACAGTCATGCCAGCTGCTGGCTGAAGGGGAATTTTCCAGCAGTATTTAAATACATTCTTTTCACTAGCTCTTTGCTAGAATTCACTCTGAACAGACGAGGCAGCTGTCATTCATGGAATTCTAGAACAGCCTTATCACTGTTTTATAGTTCTGATGACTGCTTAGTTATTTCTTTCTCAGTTATTCATTTCATGTTTTAAATTTTAATTTATATTATCAACCTGTTTTAATTCATGCCAGGCATTAATCTTAATCTAGATTTAATTGTTTCTATAGTTTCTATATTAGGTTTTTACCTACCATGTATTTGAAACTCATTTTACTATACATTCTTGTTCAAAAAGATAAGTAGAATAAATGGTAGGAAGTCCCTAACTAGGATCACACCAAATTCAGATGCCTTTGTTAATGTGTTACAGAAGTTGTTCATCATCTTTCCTTAGCATGTGATACAGTAAGCTCTCAGACAACTCTATGCTTGGACAATACACTGGTGTACTCGTTAACAATTTCCCTGGATAATGTTCTCCATTTGCAGCTTTTAAAGAATGTATATCATGAATCATTTTTTGATAATTTAAATGATACATCTTCTATCACTCAGTTCAGTTCAGTTCAGTTCAGTCGCTCAGTCGTGTCCGACTCTCCGCGACCCCATGAATCACAGCACACCAGGCCTCCCTGTCCATCACCAACTCCCGGAGTTCACTCAAACTCATGTCCACAGAGTCGGTGATGCCATCCAGCCATCTCATTCTCCGTTATCCCCTTCTCCTCCCGCCCCCAACCTTTCCCAGCATCAGAGTCTTTTCCAGTGAGTCAACTCGTCGCATGAGGTGGCCTACACAGAGTAAAATGCAGAAGTGACTAATAAGCAAGATTTCTAAGTCATGAAAGTTAACCTAGACTTTTTGATACAGAGTTGCATAAATTTCAGACTTCAAAAAGGTAGTTAACAGTCTCCCATCTTTGAAGGATAAACCAGTTGTTAAGGTTGAGTCAGGTTCAACTAAACGAAAAAGATAATTGCAAGGAAAAAGAATATGTTTCCAGAGCTGTTGAGAAGAATATTAATCACCAAGTGCCCCCTGGGAGTTCCTGGCCCATAAAACTCAGCATTGCTTCAAAGAACTCTTTCCTCATTTCCACTAACCATTTTCTTTACATTCTTAAGTACAAAGATACGTTTGTAAAGGTGGCAATTTTAAATACTGTTCTGAATAATTTATGTGACAAATGAAAGAGGTATTTTGATAAGCTAGTTTTCACAGCATATAAACAAATAGATACCTCTGTGCTTCTAACTATTATTTAATGTATGCTTACTCCATTTGAGGAACTGCTAAGTATATACTGTGCGAAATTCTTTCCCATTTCAGGGTCTTTGAATTGGTTGTTCTCAAAGCCTAAAAGGTGCCTCCTCAAATGAATGGCCATCTCTTTATAAGTTTCAGACTTTCCTGACAACATATCACAAAGCAGAACTCTCTACCCTATCTGCCATATTTACCCATTTACATCTTTCAAGCTCCTCTTCCAAATCTGTAATTGATTTATTCATTTATTTGTCAACTTGTTATGTCTACCTTCCCACTCAAAAAATAGAATTTCCAGAAGGGCAGAAGCTTCATTTCATACACCTCTGAATCCCTGACTCTGGTACATCATTAATGTTAAAAAAATATAGACTAAGCAAATGTGTGAATGCTTTATAAACTGAAACTGAAAGTCGTTCAGTCGTGTTCAACTCTTTGCGACCCCATGGACAGTCCATGGAATTCTCTAGGCCAGAATACTAAAGTGGGTTGCCATTTCCTTCTCCAGAGGTTCTTCCCAACCCAGGGATCAAACCCAGGTCTCCCGCATTGCAGGCAGATTCTTTACTAGCTGAGCCACAAGGGAAGCCCAATGAATGCTTTACAAGTATTATATCATTTAACCCTCTAAAAAATATACCATGGGATCTTTCAACTTAATGCAGAGTATATCATGAGGAATGCTGGGCTGGAAGAAGCACAAGCTGGAATCAAGATTGCCAGGAAAAATATCAATAACCTCAGATATGCAGATGACACTACCCTTATGGCAGAAAGTGAAGAGGAACTCAAAAGCCTCTTGATGAAAGTGAAAGAGGAGAGAGAAAAAGTTGGCTTGAAGCTCAACATTCAGAAAACAAAGATGGCATCTGGTCCCATCACTTCATGGGAAATAGATGGGGAAACAGTGGAAACAGTGTCAGACTTTATTTTTTTGGGCTCCAAAATCACTGCGGATGCTGATTGCAGCCATGAAATTAAAAGACACTTGCTCCTTGGTAGGAAAGTTATGACCAACCTAGATAGCATATTAAAAAGCAGAGACATTACTTTGCCAACCAAGGTCCGTCTAGTCAAGGCTATGGTTTTTCCCGTGGTCATGTATGGATGTGAGAGTTGGACTGTGAAGAAAGCTGATCGCCAAAGAATTGATGCTTTTGAACTGTGGTGCTGGAGAAGACTCTTGAGAGTCCCTTGGACTGTAAGGAGATCCAATCAGTCCATTCTAAAGGAGATCAATCCTGGGTGTTCATGGGAAGGACTGATGCTAAAGCTGAAACTCCAATACTTTAGCCAGCCACCTCATGCAACGAGTTGACTCACTGGAAAAGACTCTGATGCTGGGAGGGATTGGGGGAAGGAGGAAAAGGGGATGACAGAGAATGAGATGGCTGGATGGCATCACCGACTCAATGGACATGGGTTTGAGTGAATTCCGGCAGTTGGTGATGGACAGGGAGGCCTGGTGTGCTGTGATTCATGGGGTCGCAGAGAGTCGGACAGGAGTGAGTGACTGAACTGAACTGAACTGAACTGAAGGCTCAAATGGATTAAGAATCTTGACTAAAGTCACTGAAGCAGTCAGGCAGCACAAGGATTAAAGCTATATTCTATATCCTTAATCTTCATGGATTTTTCATCTCTCATAATTTCTCTTAATAGTATTACCATATTCCCAGCACCTGCACTTGAAACCTGAAGTCCTTTCTTTGGTACCCACACCCAACCAATTGGTTACCAAGTCCTTCTACCCTTCAGATCTAGCCTTGGTTTTGGTTTTTTGTTTAATTTTATTATTTCTGGCTGTGCTGGGTCTTTGTTGCTGTGCTGGGCTTTCTCTAACTGCAAATAGCAGGGGAACTTTCTAGTCGAGGTGCTTGGGCTTCTTATTGCGACGGCTTCTCTTGTTGCAAAGCATGCTTCTAGGGTGCTCAGGCTTCAGCCGTTTTGGTGCACAGGCTTAGCGCCCCGGGGCATGTGAAACCTTCCCAGAACAGGGATTGAACCTGTGTCCCCCGCACTGGCAGGCAGATTCTTAATCACTGGACCCCCAGGGAAGTCCGATACAGCCTTAGGTTTGACTTCACCATTTCTCATCAACATTGCCCTTTGCCTCCTAACTGGTCTCCCTGCTGTAAGTGACTTCTTCCAAGATGACAGTATAGATGCAGCACTTCTGCTGAAATTGCTGAGAAGTTTCTCTCCATCTTTCAGACAAAATTCATACTCAGTTTTGCAAACCCCCTGAGGAGCTGGCTTCTGTCGTCTTCATTTTCATTTCCCTATCTCACTGCATTACAACCTATGCTCATTGCCTAATACACTGGCATTCTTCCATAGCCCTGTGTTTTTCGATTGTTTTCTCTGACTGCGTTTCCCCCACTTGTCTGCCAGTTTCATATCTAATCGTTTTCCAGGACTTGAAATAAACGTCACCTCTTTTTGAAGTCCTTATCTGATCTAATCTTTATATGACCATCGCCACTAAACTGAGACATGACCCTGCTCTAGACTGCCATAAAACCTAAAATAAACCTCCTTACATGGCATTTCACAGCGTGTAGTAACTGTCACACTTTGTTATTTAGCTTTTTCTTTTGTGTTATTTCGTTAAAAAAAAAAAAAATTGGCATTCCTTGATGGGCTCCCTGAGGGCAGGTCCCTAGCATAGTTCCTGGTGTGCAGTAATTACCCAGAAGTTATTTGTTGAAAGGCTAAATTGAAGAGTGAATATATTTTTGAACATGATTACAATTAAGTTCAATAAAGAAAAGAAAGTGAAGTCTGAGTTGTGCCGTGAATGTATTAAATAGTATCAATAGATGTGCACAGGGTATTCAGTTTCTGACTACAGCCCTAAAGAACCCCATGTGGCAGAGCATGGAGGGTGCTTTTTGCTGCATCAATCCTGTCCCCAAAATAGCTTCAAGCTGCTGTGCTCAGTAAAATGGAAGATACATAAATACAGTCAGCTGCTTTGGAACCTCGAGAACCAATGAGAGAGAGACACCATTTTCCAAAGGAATTTCATATGAACCCCATGACTTCCCCAAGACATATGACCTTCAAATGCTTTAGAAATCATTTAACTTGGTCTTTATTTAAACAACAACCAACAAAACATCTTGAAATATCAATTTGCCTCGAATCACTGATTTCATCTATTTGCTCTTAAATTCTCTTCTTTGAGACCTATTTGATAATTTGAAGAGCAGCTATATGTTCATAAATTCAGTGGCTGCTTAAATGTATACTTTGTTATATTTTTAAATCTCATTGTTAAGAAAAAAAAAAACCCTCTGGGTTTGAGCTCTCCTGAGAAGCAACTTTTTAGTCATACTCACCAAATCCTATTTTGCAGATTTCAGAGAGGCATAATGCTATATATAAATTTCAAACAGGGATTCCTAGAGAGCAGGGACAGGGCCTGCTGCTGAACTGCTCAGGGGACACTGAACTGCAAACAAAAAGCAAAGGGGGGATTTTTTTTTTTCTTGTGGGCCTTGAAGAATTATTTTGCTTTGCCTTTGTCCGGGGTTTCCATGGAAACTCCTCTCCTGAAAATGTGCAGTTCTTCAGAGCCCTCGCCGTGAATACAAGCAGAAGACAGACCTGAAGCTAGCTACATCTATTTTAGTGCTACCATGAGTTGATGAAATCAAGAGATAATTGTTATATTCATAAAGAAATAAGTCAACATGAAAATGAGTATAATGAGTTTAATGAACAAACATTGGGCTTTTAGATGGTACCTTTAATCTTCCTTCTGCCTTTGGGTAAATATAAAGCAGGTCTATATATGGCTTTTTGGATTTCCCTGGTGGCTCAGTGGTAAAGAATTTGCCTGTCAATTCAGGAGGTGCTGGTTCCATCCCTGGGTCAGGAAGATCCCCTGAAGATAGAAATGGTAACTCACTGCAGTATTCTTGTCTGGGAAATCCTACGGACAGAGGAGCCTAGCAGGCTATAGTCCATGGGGTTGCCAAAGAGTCAAACACAACTGAGTAACTAGACAAAAGCAACATATAAGGTTTAGGTTTCTAATACAACACAGGAAATAATAAAAACTACAGTAGTAGTGATTGATCCAAAAGTGCCAATAATCAGCCTAATCTTTCACTCATCCTATGCACTTAAGCAAAATCAAACAAAAATTTCAAAATAATATGTTGACCCAGAAATCACATTTTTATCTCTAAGAAACAACTTGGGAAAAATCCTATTAAGGACAGGTAAAAGTAGTAGAGATTATATTTTTAGTTCAGAAAGACATTGATGCTCACAAGAAGGCCCAGGCTACATATGAGTAACACCTGGGAAGGACTATAAACAAGGAATATTCCAATAATATCACGTTTTTCAGGAGAAGCACAGAAATTCCCCAAATTCACAGAGGAACAGAGCAAGGGAAGGAAAACAGTCAGGTTCTTGGTATGAGAAAGAAGGGAAACTGCGTGTGTTCACAATGTAGTACATGCCACGTCCTGCTCTGGTTTCCTCCAGTCAGCACTGAGTTAAGGATGTGCTGGGCGTGAGCGGAGAAATGTGATTCTTCCCCTGAGGAAGCGTATCTCTCAGCAGAGGAGACAGACATAAAAGAGCTGATTGGAATGAATTACCAGTTGCAAAATGTGCTGTAAAATGAGCAGTGCCGGGTTCCCTGGGAGAATGTAAGGAAGAAACCTCACCTTGTATATTACCGCCCTCACTATAATCCCTTGAATTAGATGCTGCAATCCTGTTTCACAGGAGCTAACAGAGGCACGAGAAAGGAAGAATTTCCCCAAGGTCAATTGGGAACTAAACATTGGAGCCAGCCTGTGAGCCAGTGTTGGTCTGTGGGGGTTCATGGCCGTTTTCCTATGCTACGTGATTTTGTGAGTAGCCGTTTCAATTTATTCTAATTGCTGAATTAAGAATTGGAGAGATATGAAATATATCTGTCAAGAGATGCTAGAAATTTTATGTCATGTCTAACTCTCTCTGAATCATTTTCTCAGTAAGCACTTGAAAGTAATCCTCTGGAATTGGTCATTCTGACACAATGACTCTCGTTTAAATACTTACGAATTGGCCCGTCTAAGATACTCCCCAGTTAGGACTCTCAAAACCAACCAAGTAGCTGGGCTGCAAAGTCAGCAGACTGACATCACTACACTAAAGTAGCATGAAGTTTGGAATCTACAGGATTCATCTCTCAGCCCTCATTCGGACCCTCTCCCTGATCTGCCATTGCCTCCTCTCTCGCACTTTGTTATCCTGGTACTTGCCTGTCACTCTAACTCAACAATAAGCAATTCTGAATGTATTAGTAACACATCTTACTTATCTTTGTGCATACATGCTAAGTCACTTCAGTCGTGATCAACTCTTTGAGATCTATGGACTGTAGCCTGCCAGGCTTCTCTGTCCATGGGATTCTCCAGGCAAGAATACTGGAGAGGGTTGCCATGCCCTTCTCAAAGGATCTTCTCGACCCAGGGATCGAACCTGCATCTCTTATGTCTCCTGCATCGGCGGGCAAGTCCTTCACCACTAGCACCATCTGGAAACCCCACTTATCTTTGTATCAGAGTGACAAGCACATCACTCTAGATGCTTAATTGTTAAATTAAACAAGTTAAAATGCTCTTCTTCCAATATGTAATAGTAATTCTTTCATTAAATATTACTGCTTCAAATCCTAAGGAAAAAGAACAAAGCTGGAGGCATAATCCTCCCAGACCTCAGACAATCCTACAAAGCTACAGTGATTAAAACAGCATGGTATTGGTACAAAAACAGACATAAAGATCAATGAAACAAAATACAGAGCCCAGAAATAAACTCAAACACCTGTGGTCAATTAATCTTTGACAAAAAGAGGCAAACATATATATAATGGGAAAAAGTCTCAGCAAATGGTGTTAAGAAAACTGGACTCTCTCATGTAAATCAATGAAAACAAACATAAACGCAAACTCAGGTTTAAAGCCCTGAATATAAGACATGACACCATAAAACTCTCAGAAGAAAACAAAGCAAAACATTCTCTGATGTAAATCACAGGAATATTTTCTTACATCAATCTTTCAAGGCAAAAGAAATAAAAACAAAAATGAACAAATGGGACCTAATCAAATTTAAAAGCTTTTGCAAAGCAAAGGAAACCATAAACAAAATGAAAAGGCAACCTACTCACTAAGGGCTTAATTTCTAAAAAAACCCAATCAAAAAATATGCAGATCTAAACAGACATTTCTCCAAAGAAGACATACAGATGGCCAACAGGCACAGGAAAAGATGCTTACCCTCACTAAGTACTAGAGAAATGCAAACTACAATTACAATGATGTACCATCGCATACCAGTCAGAATGACCATTGTCAAAAAGTCCACAAATAATAAATGCTGGAAATGGTTTGAAGAAAAGGGAACCCTCTTACACTATTGGTGGAAATGTAAGGTGGTGCAGCCACTGTGGAAAACAGTAAGGAGATTTCTTATGATCATTATTTTTTTAATTTTTGGCCCCACCCTGCAGCACGTGAGGTCTTAGTTCCCCAACCAGGGATTAAACCAGCATTCTTTGCATAGAAAGGTGGAGTCTTAACCATTGGACTTCCAAGGAAGTACTAGGAGGATTCTTTAAAAAATAAAAATAGATACCCTATGATCCAGCTATCTCAATCCTGGACATAGAACCAGAAAAGATGAAAAGCTTTTACAAAAAGATACATGTCACAACATTTTTAATTAACTATGCTCCAATATAAAATAAACATTTTTCAAAAAGCTACATGTACCCCAATATTCATAGCAGCACTGTTTACAATAGCCAAGACATGGAAGCAACCTAGGTGTCCATCAGCAGATGAATGAATAAAGAGGATACTATATAAACATATATACGCTGCTGCTAAGTCACTTCAGTGATGTCCAACTCTGTGTGACCCCATAGACGGCAACCCACCAGGTTTCCCCGTCCCTGGGATTCTCCAGGCAAGAACAATGGACTGGGTTGCCATTTCCTACTCCAATGCATGAAAGAGAAAGTGAAGTCGCTCAGTCGTGTCCGACTCCTAGCGACACCATGGACTGCAGCCTACCAGGCTCCTCTGTCAGTGGGATTTTCCAGGCAAGAGTACTGGAGTGGGCTGCCATTGCCTTCTCCCAAACATATATATATAACTGAATATTCAGTTCAGTTCAGTTCAGTCGCTCAGTCATGTCCGACTCTTTGCGACCCCATGAATCACAGCACGCCAGGCCTCCCTGTCCATCACCAACTCCCAGGGTTCACTCAAACTCATGTCCATCGAGTCGGTGATGCCATCCGGCCATCTCATTCTCTGTCATCCCCTTCTCCTCCCGCCCCCAATCCCTCCCAGCATCAGAGTCTTTTCCAGTGAGTCAACTCTTCGCATGAGGTGGCCAAAGTATTGGAGTTTCAGTTTTAGCATCAGTCCTTCCAATGAACACCCAGGACTGATCTCCTTTAGAATAGACTGGTTGGATCTCCTTGCAGTCCAAGGGACCCTCAAGAGTCTTCTCCAACACACAGTTCAAAAGCACACTCCAACCACACTTTAAAAGCATCAATCCTTCAGCGATCAGCTTTCTTCACAGTCCAACCCTCATATCCATACATGACCACGGGAAAAACCATAGCCTTGACTAGACGGACCTTGGTTGGCAAAGTAATGTCTCTGCTTTTTAATATGCTATCTAGGTTGGTCATAACTTTCCTTCCAAGGAGTAAGCGTCTTTTAGTTTCATGGCTGCAATTACTCAGCTATAAAAAATAATGAAATAATGCCATTTGTAGCATGCATGAACCTAGAGATAGATTACCATACTAAGTGAAGTAAGACAAAGAAAGATAAATATCACATGACATCACTTATATGTGGAATCTAAAAAAACAATACAAATGAATTTATTTACAGAACAAAAACAGACTCACAGACAAAAAAACAAACTTATGGTTACCAAAGGGGAAAGGGGCAGAGGAGGGATAAATTAGGAGTATGGGGTTAACAGGAACACACTGCTATATGTAAAACAGACTAAAGTATTTACTATATAGCACAGGAAACTATATTCAATATCTTGTAATAACCTATAATGATAAATAATCTGAAAAAAGACATATATGCAGGTCAAGAAACAACAGTTAGAACCAGACATGGAACAACTGACTGGTTCAAAATTGGGAAAGGAGTACATTAAGGCTGCATATTATCACCCTGCTTATTTAACTTATATGCAGAGTACATCATGTGAAATGCCAGTCTGGATGAGTCACAGGCTAGAGTCAAGATTTCCAGAAGAAATATCAACAACCTCAGATATGCAGATGATACCACTTTAATGGCAGTAAGTGAAGAGGAACTAAAGAGCCTCTTGATGAGGGTGGAAGAGGAGAGTAAAACAGTTGGCTTAAAACTCAATATTTAAAAAACTAAGATCATGGCATCCAGTCCCATCACTTGATAGCAAATAGAAGGGGGAAAGGTAGAAACAGTGACAGATTTTCTTTGCTTGGGTTCTAAAACCACTGTGGATGGTGACTGCAACCATGAAATTAGAAGACACTTCCTTCTTGGAAGGAAGGCTATGACAAACTTAGGATATTAAAAAGCAAAAACATCATTTTGCCAACAAAGGTCAATATATTCAAAGATACGGTTTTTTCTGTGGTCACGTATACAGTGAGAGTCGGACCATAAAGAAGGCTGAGCATCAAAGAATAGATGCTTTCAAACCGTGGTGCTGGTGAAGACTCTTGAGAGTCCCTTGGACTGCAAAGAGATCAAACCAGTCAGTCTTAAAGGAAATCAACCCAATATTCATTGGAAGGACCGATGCTAAAGTTGAAGCTCCAATACTTTGGCCACCTGATGGGAAGAGCTGACTCACTGGAAAAGACCCTGATGCTGGGTAAGATTGAGGCAAAAACAGAGGAGGGTGACAGAGGATAAGATAGTTGTATAGCATCACAGACTCAATGGACATGAGTTTCAGCAAACTCTGGGAGATAGCAGAGGACAAGGAAGCCTGGTGTGCTGTATTGCATGGGGTCACAGAGTCAGACAGGACTTAGCAACTGAGTAACAAGAACATATATATATATATAAAACTAAACCACCTTGTTGTATACTTGAAACTAACACAATATTATAAATCAACTATACTTCAATTTAAAATATATATTTATATATATTATAGTTATTTCATCCAAATTCAAAATTCATATAAAAATATTCACATTATCAAATAATTTTGAATTCCTTTCCCCAGAGTCTCATTGCTATATGAAGCTTATTGGCTACTCTGTGATAACATTATTCTGGGATCTGATTTGGAATGAGTCAAATGTCCTTCTGCATGAAAAGCTGGAAAAAGGGGTAGAATATCAATTCTTCTGATATTATCCCTAAAATTCCTAATTCCCTGCAAATAAAGGACTTCATAATTTCCTGTTTACCTGTTTTGTCACCTGTCTTCTTCTTTCCTGGAACTGTAAGGTTTGTAACCTTAGAGGTAGCCTCCCCTAACATTTTACGAAAAAAAATAAAGAACGGCCTACAGGCTTTTGTTTTTAGAATACTTTTCAGTATCCACTCTTGTGAACAATGGTGCAAAACACCTTGAAAACAACATGCAACAATCATCAAAACATCATCCTAAAGAAAGCAAAGGCTCCTTAGGTTACATATCGAAGGAAGAGGATAGGCCTACAACCACTGCTCCCCACACTCAAACTCTTTTTCCCCAAATATAGAAAAGATGTAGAAAAAAATTACACCAAGATTTAATAGTGTCTTGACAATGCAGTGACTGTCTCTGATGCATAATTTTCCTCACCCCATATATATTTTCTGAAAAAGTTCCGTGTTCTTCAATTTTTCCAGCCCACCATCTACCTGTGGATCAGAAGTTAAAAAGGAGTCTTGAGTCTTAGAAATCCCTGGAAATGAACATCAGGCATACAGTGAGATTTACCTACTTCTTTCAATGTCTGCTATTGAAATCTTTGAAACTCCTATAAAAGGATATCCTAACAAAGGATAACTTTTCCCCCAATATCACCAAACCCACTGATCTCTTTGTCCATCTATTGATTTCTACATGCGGATTTCAACATGTCCAAATACCTGTTTTTCATAACACTAGTCCAGGGGATTGGAGAAGGAAATGGCAACCCACTCCAGTGTTCTTGCCTGGAGAATCCCAGGGACGGGGGAGCCTGGTGGGCTTCCATCTATGGGGTCACACAGAGTCGGACACGACTGAAGTGACTTAGCAGCAGTCCAGGGGATACTTAGGAAAAGAAAGGTGGGAGAGAGGGTTCTGTGGTCAAGTAAACTTAAAAATGTCTACATAACACTTGTCTTTAAGAAATCCTTACAAAGTCTTGTAATATAGAAATGAATTAATTTTATTTAACTCTGCAGTTGCCTAACTTACTTAATCAAAACACACTTTGATCTTAAGACATAACCTAGAAAATCAGATTTTCATGGAACATGCTTAGAAAACACTATTGTAAATTGGTAAATTTGGAGTTATTTGGCTGTGAATGGAAGACTTCCATTCTCTAGACCTAAAATCTTACAATTCATTCATTTCTTTAGCAAATATTTATTCAGCATCTACTATTTGCTAAGCACTTAATTTCCACTTGTTCAATTCTAATCCAAACTTCAGGGATCAATCAGGACCCGAAACATGGGAAATGTACAGAGCTCCACAGAGCTCTGGAGTGAGCATCAAATCCATTTTGTCATTAGCTCTGCTGTGATGACATTCTCTTTCTAGTAACTTGTATTCAGTCACATTCTTTTCATCTAGCCCCAGCATCAGCCCTGCGTCCACTTATTGAGTTTCCACACTGTCCCAAACATAACTGAGCATCTCCTTTGGCTCCCTGTCCAGTTCCTCTGGAACTGAGTCCTACTTAAGCCCGGCACAGCTAAGGAATTGGAGCCAGGTGTCTGAGGAGTAGGGTTCACATGTAGCTCCCTGATGCCTACAGCCAAGCACCTATAGCCAGGCCCACATGTTATTCAACATTTATTTCTTTTAGACCTTCCAAGATTCACATTGTGACTTCACATGTCTGGCTCCTGGATGCCAGCCATTTCCAGTATCTTCTGTCTTCCATCACCCAAACCTTGTGAAAATTCTCTTCTCATTTAGAACTGTGTAGCCCTATTTTGTTTTTTCTTCCTTCGTCTCTGAATACCACTTTGTCACTTGTTTAATGGGTTTTATTTTTAAGTAGAGTGTCTTCAACAGTCTGTACGCTCAGACACAGTCCCACGTCCTGTGTTTTCTTTCTCTACACTCACTAGCAGCCCATTTAGTCTCAACCCTTCAACTACTATAGAAAATACGATCAAATGTTAAAATCTGATTCATCTTTCATCATTTCCGAACAAATTGGTGAAGACCAACTGTGCATATTCTGAATGAAGCATTCATAAGAGCATGGTAGACACTTCAAAATATCAATATCAAAATACAATACATATTTTGTATATCAATACATAATCAGAGAATAGAAGACAATAATTATAAATACCATTTAAGTTGGTATAAAATTTTAACCCACCTTTGCTTTCTAGAATTACTTTGGAATACATACATTACAAAACACCTACTACTAATCTTTCCTCCAGAAGATGTAAAAATTCTTCATTTCCATTCTGTCTAATATCAGTAAAAACATCTCAAAAGACATTAAAGTAAATACTCTTCCCCATATCATTATTAAACGAATGTCTCAGATAAACTAAGAGCTGAAATTGTATTCATATATGAAAATGGTAATTCATTGACTCACTAATAGAACAACTAATCTCTTTGCCAGTAGTAATGATAGATGGTTAAAATAATAATACCTAATTTTGCAAAGTGTTATACCCCTCAAATACTTCCTGGTTGCCTGTTCCTAGTTGATTCCACTGAGAAATGAGGAGTCTCAACAGAATCTCAATTTTATCATTTCAATTCAGTTCAGTCGCTCAGTCATGTCCAACTCTTTGAGACCCCACGGACTGCAGCACACCAGGCTTCCCTGTCCATCACCAACTCCTGGAGCTTGCTCAAAGTCATGTCCATCGAGTCGGTGATGCCATCCAACCGTCTCATCCTCTGTCATCCCCTTCTCCTCCTGCCTTCAATCTTTCCTAGCATCAGAGTCTTTTCAAATGTGTCAGCTCTTCGCATCAGGTGGCCAAAGTACTGGAGTTTGAGCTTCAGCATCAGTCCTTCCAACGAATACTTAGGACTGATTTCCTTTAGGACTGACTGGTTGGATCTGCTTGCAGTTCAAGGGACTCTCAAGAGTCTTCTCCACCACAGTTCAAAAGCATCAATTCTTCTGCACTCAGCTTTCTTTATGGTTCACTCTCACATCCATACATGAGCACTAGAAAAACCATAGCTTTGATTAGATGGACCTTTGTTGGCAAAGTAATGTCTCTGCTTTTTAATATGTTGTCTAGTTTGGTCATAACTTTTCTTCCAAGGAGTGTCTTTTAATTTCATGGCTGCTGTCACCATCTGCAGTGATTTTGGAGCCCCAAAAAATTCTGAAAATCTTCATATAGTTTTTTATAATGACTCATATGTTGAATAATCAATATATCTGAAAAAAAAACAGTAGTTTACAACAGAACATAAATTTTAAAATGCTGTCCCATTTCACAGGTAAAGAAAGATGAGATCCCAGAAGTATTATGACAACCACGTTCAAAGAGATATAAAAACCACTGCACAACCAAGGTCACAGAAACATGAAAGCCACTACAGAAGAAATTTAAACACTGAAATTTCATTTGTATGGATAATATACAGATACTGTGATTCCTTGGTTCCTAATAGGGAAAGGAGTACATCAAGGCTGTATATCGTCATCCTGCTTATTTAACTTATATGCAGAGTACATCATGAGGAACACTGGGCTGCATGAAACACAAGCTGGAATCAAGATTGCCGGGAGAAATATCAATATCCTCAGATATGCAGATGATACCACTCTTATGGCAGAAAGTGAAGAAAAACTAAAAAGCCTCTTGATGAAAGTGAAAGAGGACAGTGAAAAAGTTGGCTTAAAGCTCAACATTCAGAAAACTAAGATCATGGCATCTGGTCCCATCACTTCATGGGAAATAGATGGGGAAACAGTGGAAACAGTGACGAATTTTATTTTCTTGGGCTCCAAAATCACTGCGGATGGTGACTGCAGCCATGAAATTAAAAAATGCTTGCTCCTTGGAAGAAAAGTTATGACTAACCTAGACAGCATATTAAAAGCAGAGACAGTGCCAACAAAGGTCCATCTAGTCAAAGCTGTGGTTTTTCCAGTAGTCATGTATGGACGTGAGAGTTGGACTATAAAGAAAGCTGAGCACTGAAGAATTGATGCTTTTGAACTGTGGTGTTGTAGAAGACTCTTGAGAGTCCCTTGGACTGCAAGGAGATCCAACCAGTCTGTCCCTAGGGAGATCAGTCCTGAACATTCACTGGAACTCCAATAGTTTGGCCACCTGATGCAAAGAATTGACTCATTTGAAAAGACCCTGATGCTGGGAAAGATTGAAGGCAGGAGGAGAAGGGGACAACAGAGGATGAGATGTTTGGATGGCATCACCAACACTATGGACATGAGTTTGAGTAAACTCCAGGAGTTGGCAATGGACAGACAGGCCTGGCGTGCTGCAGTCCGTGGGGTTGCAGAGTCAGACACGACTGAGCGACTGAATGGAACTGAATTGAATGTGATTGTATTTTACCCTTTCTAGTGTCTTCATCAGCTTCTTAACACATTTTCTGGTTCATTTTTCATCTCTAATGCTGAAGTTAAATTTGTCTTCTAACATGCTTCAGAGCTAATTTCCTGAGAATAAAATGGTGTGAGGTGAACTGTTTAATGAGGTCAGTCACTTAATTTCTTGTACTATTTTGAGGTAACTGGGCTAGTAATGACTTTTTAAAGTCTGTCCTTGATAAACCTTTTCCCCTTTTTGTAAAACTATTGTTGTTAGTACACCAATAACATTTGAAGTGAATATTTGAAGCTCGTAAGTGGATATATCTTGCCAAATCAAAGACAGTCTGATATCTTCTTTAGAAAACATACTACATTTTTCAGATATGATAATGCTTGAAAGCAGTCACACATTGCTTTATATATAAATATATATATTTATCTTTTCACTATTACATATAATTGATGTAACTGATGTGAAATATATCTATAAAACATGTTCTTTCCACTGGTTTCCAGATCTTTGTTTGACTTTAATCTCAACTCTTCTTCAGTGTATATACACACTTATTACTTTGACTTATTTAAACCTGACTTCTGGATTTATTAACAGATAACTGATACATAACACATATATCATGTGAGAATTTCCAAAGACTTGCAACAGTAATAAATGATTTTTTAACCATATAATATACTCATCTCATAAATAGCAACAATGAAAAATATGGAAATGTGATCATTGATAACCTAATTTTCAACTTGTATTTTGATATACTATAAATGTATATCTGACTTTGAAATAGATTTATTTGGCAGTTTATTTTTTATTTGTATTTATTTTTTTAATCAGACAGTGTGCATCATGGGCTCTTAACTCCCCAGTCAGGGATCAAAACTGTGCCTCCTGCAGTGGACAGGAAAAACCTCAACCACTAGACTGCCAGGGAACTCCCTATTCTGAATCTGTTTTGGGGGGTTTTTGGTGTTTTGGCCTCCCAGTGCGGCATTTGCCTTCTTAGTTCCCAGACCAGGAATCCAGGGATTAAACTCTTTCCCCTTGCTTTGGAAGTCAGAGTCTTTACCACTGGACCACCAGGGAAGGCCCTCTGTAGCTCTCTAAATGTTAGAAAATTAAACATATATGTGGCTTTGAAGTAGTATAAAGGATCAAGCCAGATCTAAATTCCAAACCTGACTCTGTTAGCATGGCTAAGCCCCTTACATCCTAGCCTCTTCTCGTTAGTAAACATCAAGTTCACCAATGATAAAATATGATAACAAATTGAAGATTTCCTAAAACGAAACATGAAAAATACTAGATATCTTCCATTTTCCTTCTTTACTACATGATTGCTTCTGTATTGCTCCAAGTAGAACCATATTTCTTCAATTTATATACCATATTTTAAATATATGTAACAAAATTTCCACTTTGTTCCAATGTAAATCTTACACAAATAAGGGTCATAAAATCAATGCTTGAGTTTCAGGGATAAAGGGTATATTTTTGGTTTGCTGTTGTTGTTGTCCCAAAGAAAAAAACAGTTGTTGATTTGTCATCTTCTTAAAATCTGTCTCACTCTGTTTGTGACCTTTTTCATATCTTTGTCTAAAAATGGAGTCTAATTTATAGCCATACTATATTATTTAAGCATTTACTGTGTATATTTAAAAACACAACAGGCTATACCAAATGACATATACCAATGACACTATTGCCACTGGCTATACCAATGACACCAAACATTTCTTCCAGTAATTCCTCACACGAGAAAGTTACAACACAAAACTGATCACAGGCATACACTGTCCAGAAAAACTGAAGTGTTTATAGCTAATCTCATTCTAAAACTCTACAAGTAAATGGAAATTATGGTTCTCACTGACAGTTACTATTTTATCCCTAGTAATTAACTCTCCTTCTTTGAAAAATCTTGTCTGGAGCTCATACTGTTAGAACAAGTAATCACAAACGACACCCCACTGGAACCAAGCATTCAAGGATTTAGAGATTTGTGATGAACCACACCCTGTCTCAGGAGCCCACAGATCAGCAAACCTCTCCTCTCCTTTTCTGGTTTCCTGGAAATGAAAATAATCCAATCACATCGTGGAACACAAGCCCATTCTACTTCTGCTGGAGAATTTGCTCACCAGTAATTGGCTGATTTCCACAATCAATCTAATTCCACAGTTTTCAAACTGCATATTGCAATCTAATAGAGGGTCTTGAAATCAAATTAGTATTTTATAAACAGCATTTTTAAAAGTGAAGGAGAATAGAATAATATGGGATGGATTGAAAGAAAACAAATTGAAATAGAGATTGTCAGAGAGTACCACATACAATGGAAAAATGTTAAAATATTACTTTACAAAACTTTTGTTTTCTTCATGTATGATGTATGTGTACACATGCCTGGAAAATAACGTCAGAGAATTTTCTTCCTGTGGACCATAGTAAAAAGTCTTTCAAAGTCTCTGAACTGGTATAACGGATGAAAAGCTCAGCCACCCAGATGTCACTTCAAGAAAGGGTTTATTGCCCAGCTGTTGCGAGCACTGTCATTAGACACCTTCAGTGTTCAGCCCCTTCAGACACTGCCTCGGCTGCAAAGAGTTGCCTCCCACCTCAAGATTAGATCATGCCCTTCCCAGGAGGCAAAATGCAACAGTTGACAAAGGAAAAGAGACCAGACTGTTTTGTTCCAAACAAAGATAACGCTGAAAGACATTTAAATTTCACATCTCCCCTTGGAATCAACCAAGACTGCTCTTCAGGTCTGCCGAGCAGCTGAGTCTCTCCCTCTACCCAGTCACGCTTCCTTCTTCTCTCTCCTGCAGATGCAGGTTCCACAGCACTCCCTGATGAACATCCTACTACCCACCGAACGCCACTCCAGCATCTGTTACCCAGAGACTACAACCTGTGATATCTAGCTGGTGGGGGAACAAGCTTTGTGGACCAAGTCAGCCGAGAGTGCCAAACCAATTAGAAGCAAAGCATCTTTAGATAAAATACAATGCCTAATGTTTCAATGGAACTGTCACTTGAAAGACTAACATTATTAGAAACACACTGTTTACCCTAGTGGCTACTGATACCTTTGATCAAAATGAGTATGTCTATTAACAATGGTTAGTTTTTTCTTCCCTCACACAGCTGTCCTATCTTACAGGAAATCAGCTGAAGGGGCTATGAACAGTGCTTCATTTCTTCTGCCAGTTCCACCTGCATTCATGCTCTTTGGTTACTTTATCTCACAAATATGCCTACATCCATATGGCTAAGAAACAGTGACCAAACCAATGATGCCATCTATAATGAGGGGTGGGGGCCTCCCAGGTAGTGGTAGTGGTAAAGAACCTGCTAGAGGTAAAGGGTGGGGGCCTCCCAGGTAGTGGTAGTGGTAAAAAACCTGCTAGAGGTAAAGAACCTGCCTGCCAATGCAGGAGACAAATATATCTTTCCTGGGTTGGAAAGATCCCCTGAAGGAGGGCTTGGCAACCCACTTCAGTATTCTTGCCTGGAGAATCCCGGTGGACAGAGGAGCCTGGCAGGCTACAGTCCATTGGGTCCCAAAGAGTTGGACATGACTGAAGTCACTTAGCACATATGCACATTAAGAAAAAAAAAAGCTTGGCAAGGCAGAGGTCATCATTTGTTTCCCCGTTAGTGCAATTTGGCATGAAACCATGAGCTGCCCTCCCTTGATGCTGATCAGAATAGAAAACAAAATTGGACTGATTACTTCAACTAGATGAATTTAAAAAATGACAAGTAAGTAACAATATAAATTTAAAAATCCATATAATGAGGAGTGTGGAGCAAAGAGGCAGAAAGGGTGTTAACAGTGAACCATGCCAGGTCACTTAAGTATTATTCAGGAAAAAATGTTCAGAAAGTTGTTTAAGACAAGGGCTGTGTTTTCTAGGTCAATCAAATAAAATTCTTATACAAGATGAAATATTCTCATAGAAGGTTGGTTTGTTTTTTAAACTATAAATATTGGCAACAGAGCTTGGCTCAATTATTTTGACTGAATAATTGGTCAAATCAGTTAAGAAAAAAGACATTAGCGGCTTTTTTTAAAATATATTTTTAAATTAAAATATCTGTATTTGATCAGTTATCCTGCTGTGACATAAGATATTTCTAATATCTTGCTCCAAATCGCAGATCTCCTGCTTGTTTTCTTTCTCAAATATATTTGGATGTGTGTCCTCTAGATGGGAACCTATGGTGGGAGGTGTGTTGAATGTAGGAAGAATTTTTTTTTTAACAAAAATGGAGAAAGTCAAAGAATTTTTAAGTAGAAAAATCTTTAAGTAAGGACATTAGGGAAGTGCATGTAAACTTGATAAAAACATGCATTTAACTCTTAATATTTTAGTCCAGTATAATTACAGTATCAGTTCAGTCACTCAGTCATGTCAGATTCTTTGCAATCCCATGGACTGCAGCACGCCAGTCTTCCCTGTCCGTCACCAACTCCCAGAGCTCACTCAAACTCATGTCCATTGAGTCGGTGATGCCATCCAACCATCTCATCCTCTGTCATCCCCTTCTCCTCCTGCGTTCAATCTTTCCCAGCATCGGGGTCTTTTCAAATGAGTCAGTTCTTCGCAACAGGTGGCCAAATTACGGTATAAATTCCAGCAAAAACGGGTATTCTCACATTTCTTTCCATTTTCTCTCTAAGGAAATGATGGTCAATTACTGTCGTCTTTTCTTTTTTCTTTAAGTGAGATAAACAGACTGGAAAGTAGCAGTGAATCTGTTGTGCTTTCACTAAAATGAAGTTTGTTTCCTTCCATTCTGGCAATCTGCTCAGAGAGGAGAAGGTAGGTTTGAATAAGGGGAATGGAGTAATAACCTTTAACCTAAGCCCCCAGCCACAATATGAATGAATTAGAGGAAACAGCTGCTCCCTAAGGTCTCTCAATAAAGTAATGCAGGGATTTCATGTGACCTGGCATTCACAGTGTCTCGGTGGTCAGCCAGATTTGTTTCTCATGCATTTTCAGTATAGGGGATGTTCCCCTAGCTTTTCAGTCTTCTCCCAGACCTGTCGCTGCACTTTGGAGGTGCAGCAACTGTGGCTGCCTGAACTGATGACAGCAAAACCGCCCCCTCCCCGCCACCCTCCACCCCCCGTCTGCTTTCGCTGTCACACCATGAAGCTGCTCTCTATTATAAAATGACGAAGAAGCCCAGAGACAGACTGGGGGGTGAAGGAAGATTCACTTGCAGATGGAGCTGTAAACTAACTTGCAGGAGCTGGACAGCCTCTAGCAGGTGACTTCTTCTCATGGGAAACCCAGGACCTGTGTTGTCTACACTCAGCGAAAAGGAGAGAGAAGGAGTGATATATTCATACCTGTCACTTGCTCCTGACGCAGCCAGAGGAATCACACTGTTACAGATAAAGGGCCATGAGTAATGCCCATTCTGTTGAAGGCCTGACCTCCAGGTCACCTCTCACAATGTCAGGCGTTTCTCATAGAGACTTTTCTTTTATCATAAGACCTCTATGTTTACTTGAGGACTTGAACTCAACAAAGCAACCAAGAAGACTAAAGATTCTCTGCAGCTAGATACAGTGAGGACAGTGAGAGTTTTCTCCACGTCCTTCAGTTACTCTGATCACAATCATGTGAGTTTCAGGGCTGGTGAGCCATCACCGCTACCTCTTTCCAAGTATAAATTTTAAGTTGCTCTAAAACTGACACCACCCTTATGGCAGAAAGTGAAGAGGAACTCAAAGGCCTCTTGATGAAAGTGAAAGAGGAGAATGAAAAGGTTGGCTTGAAGCTCAACATTCAGAAAACTAAGATCATGGCATCTGGTCCCATCACTTCATGGGAAATAGATGGGGAAACAGTGGAAACAGTGTCAGACTCTATTTTGGGGGGCTCCAAAATCACTGCGGATGCTGATTGCAGCCATGAAATTAAAAGATGCTTACTCCTTGGAAGGCAAGTTATGACCAACCTAGATAGCATATTAAAAAGCAGAGATATTACTTTGCCAACAAAGGTCCATCTAGTCAAGGCTGTGGTTTTTCCAGTGGTCACATATGGATGTGAGAGTTGGACTGTGAAGAAAGCTGATCGCTGAAGAATTGATGCTTTTGAACTGTGGTGTTGGAGAAGACTCTTGAGAGTCCCTTGGACTGCAAGGAGATCCAACCAGTCCATTCTGAAGGAGATCGATCCTGGGTATTCATTGGAAGGACTGATGCTAACGCTGAAACTCCACTACTTTGGCCACCTCATGCGAAGAGTTGACTCACTGGAAAAGAGTCTGATGCTGGGAAGGATTGGGGGCCGGAGGAGAAGGGGACGACAGAGAATGAGATGGCTGGATGGCATCACCGACTCGATGGACATGAGTTTGAGTGAACTCCGGGAGTTGGTGATGGACAGGGAGGCCTGGTGTGCTGTGATTCATGGGGTCGCAAAGAGTCGGTCACGACTGAGTGACTGAACTGAATTGAACTGAAGTATCAAGAGAGACATGTCTAAGACCCTCTTGGGTGGTAAACTCAAAAATGGTACTGAACAATTTATTTACAGGGCAGCAATGGAGAATAGACTTATGGACATGGGGAGAGGGGAGGAGAGGGTGAGATGTATGGAAAGAGTAACATGGAAACTTAGATTACCGTATGTAAAATAGGTAGTGAACAGGAATTTTCTGTATGGCTCAAGAAACTCAAACAGGGGCTCTGTATCAAGCTAGAGGGGTAGGATGGGGAGGGAGATGGGAGGGAGTTTCAAAAGGAGGAGATATATGTATACCTATGACTGATTAATGTTAAAGTTCGACAGAGAACTTCAAAAGTCTGTAAGGCAATTATCCTTCAATAAAAAATAAATTAGTTAAAAAAAATAAATACAAAAACAGTGAGACGATCTAGGCAATTTCTTTTTGTAAATAATTCAGTCTTATTAACTCTAGTTACACTATCTGAAATAAATTATGATGCCCTGTCAATGAAGAATAAAAAATTCACACACTGGCAGCCATGAAAAACAACATTATAAACTCAGGCAAACATAAATAACAAATATTGTTTGCCATAAATTCTAGACAATCTGGCATCAGTTCTGGTATAGATTTATCATTCTGGTTTTTGGTCACATTTACACTCTTTTTTAGTTTATCTAGATTCCATCCCTTAGAGTCTTTCAGTGGTTTTCTTTAAGTGGTTTCCAAATAGTTTAAATTAACCATCTTCTCCAAGAGAGAGAGTTTAATCCTTCTCTAATTATACGACCCGACTGTGAACTGTGAAAGTAAACGATGTTAATGAGTAGGACAAACTGGGAATAAAAGGGGCAGAAGAAATGCTTCTGTTTCCCTTTTACCCTTTAACCCCCATTAGTCAGTTTCCTGTGAATACTTTAGTTTGTCTCTCAAAAGAATTTTCAAAGCATGTGATTTCTCAATCTTTCACCTCTCTAAGTAGAAAGCATGATCCAGACGGGACCATTTTCATTCTATTTAAAAAACAAAAGAAAAAAGGAAAGCTTCTCAACGATATTAGGACAGTTTTCTTTCTTTATATAACAATATTATATGCCTCAGGAAAACTGACATAAAAGGGTATATTTGCTTTCTATTGTGTTAGTCACTGTTGTGTCCAACTGTTTGCAACCTCATGGACTGTAGCCTGCCAGTCTCTGTTCATGGAATTTTCCAGGCAATAATACTGGAGTGGGTTGCCATTTCCTTCTCCAGGGGATCTTCTCGGCCCAGAGATCCAACCTGGGTCTGCTGCATTGCAGGCAGATTGTTTATCATCTGACCCACCAGGGAAACCTTGCTTTCTATTAGTGTATTACAAATGACCCCAAGTCTTAACAACTGTAAGCAATAAGCATTTATTACCTCACACATTTTCTGAGGGTCATGAGAGAAGTTTCACACCTGAATGGTTCTGGTTCAGGGTCTCTTCAGTTCAGCTCAGCCGCTCAGTCGTGTCTGACTCTTTGCGACACCATGAATCACAGCACGCCAGGCCTCCCTGTCCATCACCAACTCCCGGAGTGGGCACCTACCGACCTGGGGAATTCCTCATTCAGTATCCTATCATTTTGCCTTTTGATACTGTCCATGGGGTTCTCAAGGCAAGTATACTGAAGTGGTCAGGGTCTCTTGCTGCTGCTGCTGCTGCTGCGTCACTTCAGTCGTGTCCGACTCTGCATGACCCCATAGACAGAAGCCCACCAGGCTCCCCCGTCCCCGGGATTCTCCAGGCAAGAACACTGGAGTGGGTTGCCATTTCCTTCTCCAATGTGTGAAAGTGAAAAGTGAAAGTGAAGTCGCTCAGTCGTGTCCGACCCTTAGTGACCCCACAGACTGCAGCCTACCAGGCTCCTCGATCCATGGGATTTTCTAGGCAAGAATACTGGAGTGGCTTGCCATTGCCTTCTCCGCAGGGTCTCTTAGGAGCTTGCAATTCCAACCTCCACCATGGATTTCAGTCACTTAAAGGCTCTACTGGGGCTGAAAGATCCATTTCTAAAGTGGCTCCTCAACATGGCAGGAGTCCTCAGCTCCTCACCACCTGGACTTCCGCATGGGACTGTGTGATCATTCTCGTCATATGGAAGAAAATTTCCCCTATAGTGAGCACACAGAAAAGGACAATGCCTTCCTTGCCTAGTCCCTAAAAGTCACAAACTGTCATTTGTTCAAAATTCTCTTCATTAGAAGCAAGTCAGGTAGCCCAATACACACTTGGGGAAGGACTCTTAGGAGCAACCCTTTGAGGGTTGTGGACATAAATTCAAACAACCACAAAGGGAATCCTATGGGAAGATCAACCCTCTCATCAATCTAATATACAATATCTGGAATCTCTGTCTCAATATAACCAGTCCTCAAAAAGGCAGACATGTTTAGTTCAACTCAATTCAGTTCAGTCACTCAGTCATGTCTGACTCTTTGCAACCCCATGGACTGCAGCATGCCAGGCTTCCCTGTCCATCACCAACTCCTGGAGTTTACCCAGACTCATGTCCATCGAGTTGGTGATGCCATCCAACCATCTCATCCTCTGTCGTCCCCTTCTCCTCCTACGTTCAATCTTTCCCAACATCAGGGTCTTTTCAAATGAGTCAGCTCTTCACATCAGGTGGCCAAAGTATTAGAGTTTCAGCTTCAGCATCAGTCCTTCCAATGAATATTCAGAACTGATTTCATTTAGGGTGGATCTTCTTGCGGTCCAAGGGACTCTCAAGAGTCTTCTCCAGCACCACAGTTCAAAAGCATCAATTCTTTGGCGATCAGCTTTCTTCACAGTCAAACTCTCACATCCATACATGACCACGGGAAAAACCATAGACTTGACTAGATGGACCTTTGTTGGCAAAGTAATGTCCCTGCTTTTAACACGGCAGACATGTTATCCAACCATAAACTAAAGGAAACCCTACCATATGCAACAATATGTATGAAACATGAGAGTGTTAAGTGAAATAAGCCAGTCACAGAAGGATAGTTATTGCGTGATTTCACTTAAATTAAGTAGTATGAGTAGAATTGGGCTTCCCAGGTGGCACAGTGGTAAAGAATCCTCCTGCCAATGCAGGAGACACAGGAGATGCAGGTTTGATCCCTGAATGAGGAAGATCCCTTGGAGAAGAAAATGACAACCCACTCCAATATTCTTGCCTGGGAAATTCCATGGACAGAGGAGCCTAACAGGCTATATACAGTCTACGGAGTCGCAAAGAGGCAGACACAACTGAGTGTGCACCCTCATACACATACTTAGAATAATCTAAGTTCTAGAAGCAGAAAGTAGAATGGTGGTAGCCAGGGGCTGGGAATAGAGGGAAATGGCAAATTGCTATTCAAAAGTCATAAAGTTTCAGTTATGTATGATGAATATTCTAGAGATCTGCTACACAACACTGTATGTTGTACACTTTAAATGTGTTGGCACATGAAAAGATGTTCAACTTCACTATCAGAGAAATGAAATCAAGACTACAATGAGGTATCAACTCACACCAGTCAGAACGGCCATCATCAAAAAGCCTACAAACAAATGCTAGAGAGGGTGTGGAGGAAAGGGAAACCTTCTACACTGTTAGTGGGAATGTAAACTGATACAACCATTATGGAGAACAGTGTGGAGGTTCCTTAAAAAACTAAAATTTAACTAACATATGACCCAACAATCCCACTCCTGGCCAAATATCCAGAAAACTCTAATTCAAAAAGATACATAGACCCCCAAAGTTCATAGCAGCACTGTTTACGATAGCCAAGACAAGGAAGCAACATAGATGTCCATCAACAGATGAACAGATAAAGAAGATATGGTTCGTAAATACAATGGAACATTCAGTTCAGTTGCTCAGTCGTGTCTGACTCTTTCTGACTCCATGAATTACAGCACGCCAGGCCTCCCTGTCCATCACCAACTCCCGAAGTTCACTCAAACTCATGTCCATCGAGTCGGTGATGCCATCCAGCCATCTCATTCTCTGTCATCCCCTTCTCTTCCTGCCCCCAATCCCTCCCAGCATCAGTCTTTTCCAGTGAGTCAACTCGTCGCATGAGGTGGCCAAAGTATTGCAGTTTCAGCTTTAGCATCAGTCCTTCCAATGAACACCCAGGACTGATCTCCTTTAGAATGGCCTGGTTGGATCTTCTTGCAGTCCAAGGGACCCTCAAAAGTCTTCTCCAACACCACAGTTCAAAAGCATCAGCTCTTTGGCGAACAGCCTTCTTCACAGCCCAACTCTCACATCCATACATGACCACTGGAAAAACCATAGCCTTGACTAGACGGACCTTGGTTGGCAAAGTAATGTCTCTGCTTTTTAATATGCTATCTAGGCTGGTCATAACTTTCTTTCCAAGGAGTAAGCGTCTTTTAATTTCATGGCTGCAATCAACATCCACAGTGATTTTGGAGCCCCAAAAAATAAAGTCTGACACTGTTCCCACTGTTCCCCATCTATTTCCCATGAAGTGATGGGACCAGATGCCATGATCTTAGTTTTCTGAATGTTGAGCTTCAAGCCAACTTTTTCACTTTTACATATGGACATCACCAGATTGTCAACACCAAAATCAGATTGATTATATTCTTTGCAGCCAAAGATGAAGAAGCTCTATACAGTTAGCAAAAACAAGACCAGGAGCTAACTGTGGCTCAGATCATGAACTCCTTATTGCCAAATTCAGACTAAAGTTAAAGAAAGTAGGGAAAACCACTAGATCACTCAGGTATCACCTAAATCAAATCCCTTATGATTATACAGTAGAAGTGAGAAATAGATTTAAGGGACTAGATCTGATAGATAGAGTGCCTGATGAACTATGGACGGAGGTTCATGACATGGTACAGAAGACAGGGACCAAGACCATCCCCATGGAAAAGAAATGGAACATTACGTGACCATAAAAAAGAATGAAACAATGCCATTTTCAGCAACATGGATGAACCTAGAGATTATTATACTAAGTTCAGTAAGTCAGAGAGTGGAGACAAATAATGTATGGTATTGCTATCATGTGGAATCTAAAAAAATGATACAAATGAACTTACTTACAAAAGGGAAATAGTCACACATGTTGAAAACAAATTTATGGTTACCAGGAGAGAAAGGAGAGGAGAAGGATAACATGGGAGACTGGGACTGACATACACACTGTGGTACATAAAATGGCTTTCCACATGGTACAGCGATGAAGAATCTGCCTGCCAATGCAGGAGACGCAAGAGACGGTTGGATCCCTGGGTCAGGAAGGTCCCCTGGATTAGCAAATGGCAACCCTTTCCAGTATTCTTGCCTGGAAAATTCCATAGGCAGAAGAGCCTGGTAGGCTACAGTCCATGGGGTCACAACAAGTCAGGCATAATTGAGCAACGTAACACACCCATCACACATATACATAAAATAGATAACAAATAAAGGCCTACTATATAGCACAGGGAGCTGTTCTCAAAACTCTAAAATGACCTATATAGGAAAAGAATCTTTAAAAAGAATCGATATATGTATATGCATAACAGATTCACTTTGCTATAGAGCAGAAATTAACACAATATTGTAAATCAACTACACATCAATAAAACTTTTTTAAAATGTGTTTTTTTTAAATGTGCTCTTACTGCACTAAAAATACAATTAATTTAAAAGGTAATAACTCACAATAAAAAGTTACTCTAGTTCGTTTCCCTGTGGTTAAATACAGCTGCAGATAACTTGTTACATATGCTAGCACTTTCAGATGAATACAGTTTTGAAATTTTTTAACTAAAGTTTTTAACTTGACCTACCAATTATGAACTTAGTAGAGAGATTTTCTAATGAAAATTCCATCATACAGCTGTTTTTACAATACAAATGTATTAGTTTCCTATTGCTGCTATAATGAATTTGTTGTTCAATCACTCAGTCGTGTCTGATTCTTTGCAATACCATGAACTGCAGCACACCAGGCTTCCTCTCCTTCCCTATCTCCTGGAGTTTGCTCAAAGTTATGTCCATTGAATCAGTGATACCATCCAACCATATCATCCTCTGTTAGCCCCTTCTCCTCTTGCCCTCAATCTTTCCCAGCATCAGGGTCTTTCCCAATGAGTTGGCTCTTTGCCTCAGATGGCCAAAGTATTGGAGCTTCAGCTGCAGCATCAGTCCTTCCAATGAATATTCAGGATTGACTTCCTTTAGGATTGACTGGTTTGAGCTCCTTACTATAATGAATTACCACAAATTTTATGGTATGAAGCAATAAACATCTGTTAATTTATAGTCCTAGAAGTCAGAAGTATAAAGTAAGTCTACAGGGTTATGCTCCCTCCTGGAAGCCCTAGGAGGTCATCTGTCTCCTTGCCTTTTCTGTCTTCTAGAGGCTACCTACATTCCTTGGATTGTGACCCTTTCTCTTCTCTCTTCAAGCATCTTCTCTCTTCTTGACCTCCTGCCTCCCTTTTATAAGGATCCTATGATTACATCAGGTCCACCCAGATAATCCAGGATATCTCCAACTCAAAATCCTTAATTTAATCATATCCATATCTGCAAAGTTCCTTCTGCTCCACAAGATAACATATTCACAGATTCTAAGAATTAGGAGATAGACAATTTGGGGGGCCATTATTCTGTGTACAACAGCTGATTTTAGGAGGATGTCAGAGTTCAGTTAAATAAATAAATTATATGTGGGAAATACCCTAAGAGACTTAGTTAATAGCATGAGAAAAAGACTTAAAGTCTGACCCTTCTGTTAACACATGACTAATGACCAAAATGATCAACTTTACGATAGAGATCACATTTGGCCTTCTTTCCAAAATCAAGCCTTGGGAGGCTGGCAAATTGCCTTTGCTTCCAAAACTTGTTTATAGTTAACATCTTGGATAAACTAGAATTGACGTCTGAAATACGTACAGGTAATATTCTCAGAACATTGGTTTCTTTTACCAGTGGCTCCCACCTCACACTCTTATCTCAACACCCCCACAAAGAAGAGATACAAACTGAACACTGAGAAATGATCACTTAGAAACATGAACTTTGCCAAAGAAACCCTCCACAGTTTGAGACCGGAGAACAACTTTTCATACACACAGAATTACAGGAATTACAGACTATAATGGGACCTAGGAAATTTTAAACAATACAGTTCTTCCCCACACTTGATGCCCACTCCTCACCCCTCATTTTATATATGAAGATGCTAAGAGTCAAAGAGATTATACTTTTAGGGACTTCCCGGGCAGTCCAGTGGTTACGACTCCGTGCTTCACTGTCGGGGCAGTGTGGGGGATCAGGTTTGACCCCTGGTCAGAGAACTAAGATTTCACATGCTGCATGACATAGTTACAGTTACAGAGCTTGTCCTAGAGGCAAGATTTTTAGAAAGGTTAAAAAAAAAAAACTTGACCAAAGCAAGAGTCCTGGGGTGTGGCCTGGGCCTCTCCTTTCAACAACAAACCTCACAAAAAAATTTCTCATTACATATCTGAAGAAAGAATACAGAACTATTCAAGTGGAATATACAATTTCAAACTGCCTATGATATAACATTATGAGAAGAAATTACTACCAATTTCCTGCATGCATTAAAAATTACAAAGCCACAAAGTGTTAATAGATTCATTTGTTCACTAAATAAGCACTCACTGAGTGTCAATTATGTACCAGGTGCTATCTGTATAAGGTGTGAAAAAGATAAATTAGGTGTCCCTCTTATTTAATAAATAAATCATAAAGGTTTTGGTAGTGATATATCACATTTTTGAAGAATCATAATTTCAGCAAGGTAGGAAGAGAACAGAAATGTATAGAGGAAAGATGTCTCAATAAGGTGACATTTGAGAAGAAATCTGAAGATGTAAAGGAAACAGACATGAGAAAGTTTTAGAAAAGCTTGTGCCAGACAGGAGGAAAAGTGTTGCAAAGATCCAGATACAGGCAAACCTTGACCTGCTTAAGACCCCTAGAAATCCAAGGTGAGTTAAAGCCAAGTGGTTTAGGGTAGGAAATTAGGCAAGGTTTTGTTCCCATAGGTCATTGAAAATACTTTGGCTTTTATCCTGAATATCATGGGAAGTCTCTGGAAAGCATTGATAAGGAGATTAAAATAAATGACTTGATTTACATTGCAAATAGATTAAAATTACATATGAAGAACACACTGTAGGTGGGCAAATATGGAAGTAGGCTGACTAATCAGGTAGGTTCTACAGCAGTCCAAGTAAGAAATAGCAGTGACTTGGGTGAGTTGAGAATAATGGAAGAGATTCGATCAGAGTATAGTTTAAAGGTTGAGCCAAAACATTAGCTAGTGGGTTGGACTGGAAAGAAAAAAAAAAAAGTCAAAAATGAGCCTAGCTTTTTAGCTTAAGAGGGTGTCTATTCAAGTCCCAAAGAAGGGCAGTGCCAAAGAATGTTCAAACTACTACAGAACTGCACATGCTAGCAAGGCAATGCTCAAAATCCTTCAAGCTAGGCTTCAACAGTATGTGACCGAGAACTTCCAGATGTACAAGCTGGATTTAGAAAAGGCAGAGGAAACAAAGATCAAATTGCCAACATCCGCTGGACTGTAGAAAAAGCAAGAGAATTCCAGAAAAACATCTACTTCTGTTTCATTGACAACACAAAAGCCTTTGACTGTGTGGATCACAACAAACTGTGGAAAATTCTTAAAGACATGGGAGTACCAGACCAGCTTATCTGCCTCCTGCGAAACCTGTATGCAAGTCAAGAAGCAACAGTTAGAACCAGATATGGAACAACGGACTGTTTCAAAACTGGGAAAGGAGTATACCAAGGCTATAAATTAATGTAACAGAGCAAACAGTGCAGAGATAAACCTAAAGATACAGTCACCTAATATATGACAAGGAAGCCAAGAATATTGACTGGAGAAAAGGCATTCTCTTAAATAAACGGTGGTGGGCTAATTGGATGTTCACATGTAAAAGAATGAAACAGAAACTGTATCTTAAACCACTCACAAAAATCAGCTTGAAATGGATTAAAGTCTTAAGCATAGACCTGAAACCATAAACTCCTAGAAGAAAACAGTAATAAAGTTCCTTAACATGGGTCTCAGTAATCAAGTTTTGGATATGGCATCTAAAGCACACACAACAAAATCAAAAATAAACAAGTGATACCACACTAAAATTAAACACAGCAAAAGAAATAAATTTTTTTAAAATGAAAATACAACCAAAAGAATGGGAAAAAAATATTTACAAACTATATATCTCATAAGAGGTTAATATCCAAACTGTAAAGAGCTCATACAACTCTACACAAGAAAGAAAGAAAAAAAAACAAACACAAAAACCTAATTAGAAAATTGGCAAAGGTCCTGAATAAACATTTTTCCAAAGAAGATATATGAAAAACCAACAGGTACATAAAAAGATGTTTAGGGTTACTAGTCATTAGTGTTAATCTCCCAGTCGAGTACAACTCTTTGCAGCTCCATGGGCGGTCGCCGCCAGGTTCCTCTGTCCTTGGGATTCTCTAGGCAAGAATACTAGAGTGGGTCACCATTCCCTTCTTCAGGGGATCTGCCACACCCAGGGATCAAACCCTGGTATCCCGCATTGCAGGCCGATTAGTTACTGTCTGAGCCACCAGGGAAGCCCCCTACTAGTCACTAGGGAAATGAAAATTAAACCCACAATGAGATGTCACCTCATGGCCGTTAGAATGGCCATCATTAAAAAGACAAGAGATAATAAATGCTGGTGAGGAAGTAGAGAAAAGGAAACCCCTGTGCCCTGTTGGTGAGATTGTAAATTAGTACAGCCACTGCGGAAAACAGTATGGCACATCAAAAAATTAAAAATAGAACTACCAAGTGATTAAGCAATTTCACTTCTGGGAAAATACCTAAAGGAAATGAAAACATTAACTTGAAAAATTATCTGTGCTCCCGCATTCATAGCTGCATTTTTTACAGTAGCCAAGACAAGGAAAAGACCTGTGTCCATCAGTAGGTAAATGGTGAATGGATAAAGAAGAGGTACACACACACACACACACAATGCAATACCACTTAGCCAAAAAAACTGAGGAATTCCTACTGTTATGTGACAATGTAGATGGACCTTGAAAGTACTGTGCTAAGGGGAATGTCAGGCAAAGACAAATAGTGTGTGGTCACACTTACATGTGGAATCTAGAAAAGCTGAACCCACTGAACAGTGGTTGCTAGGGTTTGGTGGTGAGGGGTTTCAAAAGGTACAGACTTCCAGTTATAAGATAAAGAAGTACTAGGGGTGTAAATTATAGCATGAGTGACTATAGCTAAAGCTACTGTATGATATACAGAAAAGTTAAGGGAGTTTATCCTAAGCATTATCACAAAAAGAAAGTTTTTTTCCTTTTTTCTTTCATTTGTATCCATATGAAAAGACATATGTTAGCTGAACCTACTGTGGTAATCATTTCACAATACATATAAATCAGACTACCATGCAGTATGCCTTAAATTTACACAGTGATATATATTAATCATTTCTCAAAAAAACTGGAAAAAAGTCCAAATAACCTCAGTAATACAGAGTACACATCATTGTATTAAGTACAGTTTTTTCCATATAAGTTAAAACTGTGTTGTAAATACAGTTATAATCTAAAACATTATGGTAATTGTATCAACATGTGAAAAATATAATTACCTTCATTTTTTAGTTTAGATTTTTAAAAATTTTATAACATGTAATAGGGTAATTAATAAGTAAAATGGTCAATATACATTGTCTAAAAGACAAACTGGTTTTAAGACATTGCTTTTTAATATCATTTTCGGAATGGAACTCATACATATATTGTCAAATATACTTTTATTCACTTAAATGTTTCCTATATTCTTAAAAATGTGAAATAATTCATATGATAAACCATCTATTTTGCTCATTCAAGAATTTTTTTTCCATAAAGGATTATTTCAACATCCCTCAGAAATGGATTATATTTCTGACTGTATTTTTTTATTCTGAAAAATTAGGCTTCAAAATGTTTGCATAGCTTGATTATGATCAAAAACACAGATACAAAACATGTCCAGTTTCCTTTACTGGATAATATAAAAATCAAACACTGTGTCCTCTACCTGCGCATTGCTCTCAGAGGCCCAGGCATACTCCTCTGCCAGCTGCAGCTAACTCCTGGAACTCACAAATCCCTTTGAAGTGAACAGAAGGCCAAGGATGTGTGGATGATAACGACTTTAAAGGGGTTTGGAATCTTAATGAATCTTTGAAGGTACACTTACTTTATTTTGTGCCTGATAAATATAAACTCCATCAGTTCTCATGAGAGAGTGGCAGTACTTTTTCAGATTAGAAATACAGGTACTTAGTTTTTTCATTTACCCATGCCACTCAACACCTGATTTACTTCCAGCTACTACTTGATTTACTAAAAATAATTAACAGTATTTCTTTTTCCCATTTATTCCAAGTGCAACCTTGTGGTCTAAATCCTACTGAATTAGATGACCCCTACTTTTATACTATATCTATTGGAAAAGCAGCTGACTGTGTACTTCTTTCTTAAATTTACCTATTCAGATAATGAGCAATAAAGTTTGGAACAGAATTTACAGACATAGTTTGGTGCAGATACAAAGAGAATCCTTTGTTTTTATCCATGGTCGTTACAGTGTAAACCACATCTTATTGTGGTTGTTGACTGAAGCACATTTGTGTGTAAACAAGTACACAGAATACAAGGGGGAATAAAAACCCTGTTTCCTCAAGACTGGCTTGCAGACAATTCACCTCCAAATTACTCAGGAACCAGGAGACGAAAGGATTGCTTTTCATAGACAAGAAAAGGGGAAATGAAAGTATATGTTATAGAAACAAACCGAAGTATTCCTTGATTACAAGGGTTACACATATATCTGTAATTTCCAGGCTTCTACGTAGCTTTACGTAACAGAAACAGAACTTCAATGACTACTGCAAAAAAAAGTTTGTTTTCACATAAGAGGAAATTCTAAACTGGGAAGTTTAGGGCTGGTGTATCAACCCCAGGATTTCATAAAGAAGGCAGGCTCTTTTTCTCTCTTGCTTTGCCATTTTTAAGGGCTTCCCCGGTGGCTCAGATGGTAAAGAATCTGCCTGCAATGTGGGAGACCTGGGTTAGATCCCTGGGTTGGGAAGATCCCCTGGAGAATGCAACGGCTACCCACTCCAGTATTCTTGCCTGGAGAATTCTATGGACAGAGGAGCCTGGCAGACTGCAGTCCATGGAGTCTCAAAGACTAAGTGACTTTCACTTTCACTTACCATTTTTAATACCTGTTTCCCATTCTCATACTCCCAAGACGGCCTCACCTCCTCCAGGCACTGTATTTTTGTTTAGACATAATAAGTAAGAAAGTACGAAGATCAAACCGCAAAATTGAGGATATCAATTATTTGACTTCTAATTGTATTTCACTGGCCAAAACTGTATCCACCAACCATAGCTGGTTGGTGATATAAGTTCTTATATTACTCACTTAATATAAGTAAACCCCATACAAAATGTGGGATATTCTTATACTAAAAATTATTCATTCAGTTCAGTTCAGTTCAGTTCAGTCGCTCAGTTGTGTCCAACTCTCCGCAACCCCATGAACCACAGCACGCCAGGCCTCCCTGTCCATCACCAACTCCCGGAGTTCACTCAAACTCATGTCCACAGAGTCAGTAATGCCATCCAGCTATCTCACTCTCGGTCGTCCCCTTCTCCTCCCTCCCCGAACCTTTCCCAGCATCAGAGTCTTTTCCAGTGAGTCAACTCGTCGCATGAGGTGGCCAAATTATTGCAGTTTCAGCTTTAGCATCAGTCCTTCCAATGAACACCCAGGATCGATTTCCCTTAGAATGGACTGGTTCAATCTCCGTGCGGTACAAGGGACTCTCAAGAGTCTTCTCCAACACCACAGTTCAAAAGCATCAATTCTTCGGCGATCAGCTTTCTTCACAGTCCAACTCTCACATCCATACATGACCATGGGAAAAACCATAGCCTTGACTAGACGGACCTTGGTTGGCAAAGTAATGTCTCTGCTTTTTAATATGCTATCTAGGTTGGTCATAACTTTCCTTCCAAGGAGTAAGCGTCTTTTAATTTCATGGCTGCAATCAGCATCTGCAGTGATTTTGGAGCCCAAAAAAATAAAGTCTGACACTGTTTCCACTGTTTCCCCATCTATTTCCCATGAAGTAATGAGACTAGATGCCATGATCTTTGTTTTCTGAATGTTGAGCTTCAAGCCAACCTTTTCACTCTCCTCTTTCACTTTCATCAAGAGGCTTTTGAGTTCCTCCTCACTTTCTGCCATAAGGGTAGTGTCATCTGCATATCTGAGATTATTGATATTTCTCCCGGCAATCTTGATTCCAGCTTGTGCTTCTTCCAGCCCAGCGTTTCTCATGATGTACTCTGCATATAAGTTAAATAAGCAAGGTGACAATATACAGCCTTGACGCACTCCTTTTCCTATTTGGAACCAGTCGGTTGTTTCATGTACAGTTCTGACTGTTGCTTCCTGACCTGCATACAGGTTTCTCAAGAGGCAGGTCAGGTGGTCTCGTATTCCCATCTCTTTCAGAATTTTCCACAGTTTATTGTGATCCACACAGTCAAAGGCTTTGGCATAGTCAATGAAGCACAAATAGATGTTTTTCTGGAACTCTCTTGCTTTCTCCATGATCCAGCGGATATTGGCAATTTGATCTCTGGTGCCTCTGCCTTTTCTAAAACCTGCTTGAACATCTGGGAGTTCACGGTTCACATATTGCTGAAGCCTGGCTTGGAGAATTTTGAGCATGACTTTACTAGCGTGTGAGATGAGTGCAGTTGTGCGTTAGTTTGAGCATTCTTTGGCATTGCCTTTCTTTGGGATTGGAATGAAGACTGACCTTTTCCAGTCCTGTGGCCACTGCTGAGTTTTCCAAATTTGCTGGCATATTGAGTGCAGCACTTTCACAGCATCATCTTTCAGGATTTGAAATAGCTCAGCTGGAATTCCTTCACCTCCACTCGCTTTGTTCGTAGTGATGCTTTCTAAGGCCCACTTGACTTGACATTCCAAGATGTCTGGCTCTAGATGAGTGAGCACGCCATCTTGATTATCTTGGTCGTGAAGATCTTTTTTGTACAGTTCTTCTGTGTATTCTTGCCACCTCTTCTTAATATTGTCTGCTTCTGTCAGGTCCCTACCATTTCTGTCCTTTATTGAGCCCATCCTTGCATGAAATGTTCCCTTGGAATCTCTAATTTTCTTGAAGAGATCTCTTGTTTTTCCTATTCTGTTGTTTTCCTCTATTTCTTTGCATTGATCACTGAGGAAGGCTTTCTTATCTCTTCTTGCTATTCTTTGCAACTCTGCATTCAGATGCTTATATCTTTCCTTTTCTCCTTTGCTTTTCGCTTCTCTTCTTTTCACAGCTATTTGGAAGGCCTCCTCAGACAGCCATTTTGCTTTTTTGCATTTCTTTTCCATGGGGATGGTCTTGGTCCCTGTCTCCTGTACAATGTCACAAACCTCCATCCAGAGTTCATCAGGCACTCTATCAATCAGATCTAGTCCCTTAAATCTATTTCTCACTTCCACTGTATAATCATAAGGGATTTGATTTAGGTCATATCTGAATGGTCTAGTGGTTTTCCCTACTTTCTTCAATTTCAGTCTGAATTTGGCAATAAGGAGTTCATGATCTGAGCCACAGTCAGCTCCTGGTCTTGTTTTTGCTAACTGTATACAGCTTCTCCATCTTTGGCTGCAAAGAATATAATCAATCTGATTTCGGTGTTGACCATCCGGTGATGTCCATGTGTAGAGTCTTCTCTTGTGTTGTTGGAAGAGGGTATTTCCTATGACCAGTGCGTTCTCTTGACAAAACTCTATTAGCCTTTGCCCTGCTTCATTCCGTGTTCCAAGGCCAAATTTGCCTGTTCCTCCAGGTGTTTCTTGACTTCCTACTTTTGCATTCCAGTCCCCTATAATGAAAAGGACATCTTTTTTGGGTGTTAGTTCTAAAAGGTCTTGTAGGTCTTCATAGAACCGTTCAACTTTGGCTTCTTCAGCATTACTGGTTGGGGCATAGGCCTGGATTACTGTAATATTGAATGATTTGCCTTGGAAACGAACAGAAATCATTCTGTCGTTTTTAAGTTTGCATCCAAGAACTGCATTTCGGAATCTTTTGTTGACCATGATAAAAAATTATTCATTGCTTTCCTGAAATTCAAATTTAATTAGGCAGGCTACATTTGCCAAATCTGACAACTCTAAGAATAGAAAACTGTTGGACAGGCAGCCAAAATTGTCTGCCATAGAACCTGTGTAAAATTCCTCCATTTCCCATTATAATGTTGATCGATTCTCTCTTCAGAAAATCTAATTTCAGAGGTTAAATAGATGGTTTTATAATTGCCAACTGCAATGGTTAATTTTATGTATCAATTTGGCTAGGCCAAAGTACCTAGATATTTGGTAAAATACAAATTTGAACTCTGCATTCAGATGCTTATATCTTTCCTTTTCTCCTTTGCTTTTCGCCTCTCTTCTTTTTACAGCTATTTGTAAGGCCTCCTCAGACAGCCATTTCGCTCTTTTGCATTTCTTTTCCATGGGGATGGTCTTGGTCCCTGTCTCCTGTACAATGTCACGAACCTCCGTCCAGAGTTCATCAGGCACTCTATCAATCAGATCTAGTCCCTTAAATCTATTTCTCACTTCCACTGCATAATCATAAGGGATTTGATTGAGGTCATATCTGAATGGTCTAGTGGTTTTCCCTACTTTCTTCAATTTAAGTCTGAATTTGGCAATAAGGAGTTCATGATCTGAGCCACAGTCAGCTCCTGGTCTTGTTTTCGCTAACTGTATACAGCTTCTCCATCTTTGGTTGCAAAGAATATAATCAATCTGATTTCGGTGTTGACCATCTGGTGATGTCCATGTGTAGAGTCTTCTCTTGTGTTGTTGGAAGAGGGTGTTTGCTATGACCAGTGCATTCTCTTGACAAAACTCTATTAGCCTTTGCCCTGCTTCATTCCGTGCTCCAAGGCCAAATTTGCCAGTTACTCCAGGTGTTTCTTGACTTCCTACTTTTGCATTCCAGTCCCCTAGAATGAAAAGGACATCTTTTTTGTGTGTTAGTTCTAAAAGGTCTTGTAGGTCTTCATAGAACCGATTAACTTCGGCTTCTTCAGCATTACTGGTTGGGGCATAGGCCTGGATTACTGTAATATTGAATGGTTTGCCTTGGAAACGAACAGAAATCATCCTGTCATTTTTAAGATTGCATCCAAGTACTGCATTTCGGACTCTTTTGTTGACCATGATGGCTACTCCATTTCTTCTAAGGGATTCCTGCCCACAGTAGTAGATATAATGGTCATCCGAGTTAAATTCACCCATTCCAGTCCATTTTAATTCACTGATTCCTAGAATGTCGACGTTCACTCTTGCCATCTCCTGTTTGACCACTTCCAATTTGCCTTGATTCATGGACCTAACATTCCAGGTTCCTATGCAATATTGCTCTTTACAGCACCGGACCTTGTTTCTATCATTGGTCACATCCACAACTGGGTATTGGTTTTGCTTTTGCTCCATCCCTTTATTCCTTCTATAGTTATTTCTCCACTGAGCTCCAGTAGCATACTGGGCACCTACCGACCTGGGGAATTCCTCATTCAGTATCCTATCATTTTGCCCTTTGTTACTGTTCATGGGGTTCTCAAGGCAAGTATACTGAAGTGGTTTGCCATTCCCTTCTCCAGGGGACCACATTCGGCTGTGGTCCATGTGATTAGATCAGCTAGTTTCCTGTGATTATGATTACAGTTTGTCTGCCCTCTGGTGCCCCCTAGCAATACCTACCGTCTTATTTGGGTTTCTCTTACCTTGGTCGTGGAAAATCTCTTCACAGCCGCTCCAGCAAAGTGCAGCCGCTGTACCTTACCTTGGGTGAGGGGTATCTCCTCAAGGCCGCCCCTCCTGACCTTGAACGCGGAGTAGCTCCTCTCGGCCCTCCTGCGCCTGCGCAGCCACCGCCTGTTGGACGTGGGGTAGCTCCTCTCGGCCGCCGGCCCTGGCCTCAGGCGTGGGGTAGCTCCTCACGGCCGTGCCTCTTTGCGTGGTTCGTTGCGCCCGGGCCGGCGTCTCTCGCGTCGCGTCTGCGCCGCCGGGGCCGGCGTCTCTCGCGTCGCGTCTGCGCCGCCGGGGCCGGCGTCTCTCGCGTCGCGTCTGCGCCGCCGGGGCCGGCGTCTCTCGCGTCGCGTCTGCGCCGCCGGGGCCGGCGTCTCTCGCGTCGCGTCTGCGCCGCCGGGGCCGGCGTCTCTCGCGTCGCGTCTGCGCCGCCGGGGCCGGCGTCTCTCGCGTCGCGTCTGCGCCGCCGGGGCCGGCGTCTCTCGCGTCGCGTCTGCGCCGCCGGGGCCGGCGTCTCTCGCGTCGCGTCTGCGCCGCCGGGGCCGGCGATCCAAGGCTTAGAGATGTTAAAAACCTGCTCAAGGTCATAGAGCTGGTCTTTCCCCACCCACTTCCTAATCCTTGTTGCTCATGGTGAGTTCCCTGCTTCTAGTCCGGGGTGTAAGCATGCACAAGTATGAGTGTGAGGAATGTCTCTAGGAGAGCATACTGTGGAGGCGGGGGGCCAGCAGGCCTGGGAGGAGAGTAATAAGCCCTTTCCCAGAGAGAGGAGCTGCTTTTGGTTCTGCGGGTCAAGCTCCACACTTGTGCTCTATGAGACAGACAAGAGAATAGTAGTGAGTCAGAGAGAGAGCATCTGGTCCCATCACTTCATGGGAAATAGATGGAAAAACAGTGGAAACAGTGTCAGACTTTGTTTTTTTGGGCTCCAAAATCACTGCAGATGCTGATTGCAGCCATGAAATTAAAAGACGCTTACTCCTTGGAAGGAAAGTTATGACCAACCTTGATAGTATATTAAAAAGCAGAGACATTACTTTGCCGACCAAGGTCCGTCTAGTCAAGGCAATGGTTTTTCCCGTGGTCATGTATGGATGTGAGAGTTGGACTGTGAAGAAAGCTGATCGCCGAAGAATCGATGCTTTTGAACTGTGGTGTTGGAGAAGACTCTTGAGAGTCCCTTATACTGCAAGGAGATCCAACCAGTCCATTCTAAAGGAGATCAATCCTGGATGTTCATTGGAGGGACTGATGCTGAAGCTGAAACTCCAATACTTTGGCCACCTCATGAGACGAGTTGACTCACTGGAAAAGACTCTGATGCTGGGAAAGGTTGGGGGCGGGAGGAGAAGGGGACGACGGAGAATGAGATGGCTGGATGGCATCACCAACTCTGTGGACATGAGTTTGGGTGTGCTCCGGGAGTTGGTGATGGACAGGGAGGCCTGGCGTGCTGTGATTCATGGGGTCGCGGAGAGTCGGACACGACTGAGCGACTGAACTGACAAATTTGAAGGTTGTTGTGAAGGTGTGCTTTTGATAAGATTAATATTTAAATTAGTAGATTTGCAGGGACCTCCCAGGTACCACTAGTGGTATAGAATCTGCCTGCCAGTGCAGGAGACATGAGAAATGGGGGTTCAGTCCCTAGGTCGGGAAGATCCCCTAGAGAAGGGATGGCAACTTGCTCCAGTTGGAAAATTGGACAGAGGAGCCTGGTGGGCTACGGTCTACAGGGCCACAGAGTAAGACACGACTGAGTGACTATCCAACATAAGACTGGGAGTAAAGCAGATTAGTCTCCATCACATGGCTGGGCCTCATCCAGTTAGTAGAAGGCCTGAAGAGAACACACTGAGATTCCCCAAAAAAGAGGGAATTCTACCTCAATACTGTCTTCAGACTCAAGCTGCAACTTCATCTCTTCCCTGACTCTCCAGCCTGCCGACTTACTCTGCAGATATTGAACTTGGCAACCTCCATAATCCTGTAAGCCAGTTCCTTGAGATAAATAAATCCTGCCATAAATAGATAGACCAATAGACAGACATCCTTTTTGTTCTATTTCTCTGGAGAACTCTGATGACGCCAAATTAAAATATTGAAAAAATATTTGAAGAAGTTTAAGAGTGTGAGCAGGCCTATAAACAACTGAAATGTATACAGGTTAGATTTGTGTACTCTTTTGATGCTAAAATAAAGAAATGATAATTAGGTAATAAGCAGCTACTAATCAGTTGTTCCTCCACTGGTTTAAAACCTTCCTTTCAGAACCTCCAGGCAATGGCAGTTGCTGGTAAATTTAGAGGCACATTTCTTTTTAATCTGTACTTGTTTTATAATCTAGTAATAGTAGATGCTTCAGAAGACTTGATTTTGAGTACTGTACATACTTTAATTATATTTTTTACTCCACCAAAATTTGGTCTATAAACCTCTCCACCCAATTAATCTACTTGTGGGAGTCACAATGTCTCAGGGGAGTTTGGCAAAGTCCAATAAAAAGGGTTACGGCTTTTAGAAGCTTCTATTAATGCTATTACGTGTACTCACTTTCGAATATTTTGCTAGAACTTGTACTCAAAGAAAAGATCTGTTTTTTCTATAAAAAACAAAATTCTAACACTAGTAATGTGTTGATTTCCCTTCACCTAAGAATGTGTCTGTAGTGACAGCTTTATCAATATTTTTAAGAGACATCCTGGGTGTGGCTGGAGAACCTGTCATCCTTTGATAAGGAAAAAAAAAAAAAAACATTCTAAGTGAAGACCGAATGCAAACTTCTTACTTTTCACTCTCTAAGGTTTATTTTTTTTTTTTAAAAAAAAGAAGGAACCAAAAAGTCTCTGTGAATCCAACTAGTATTAGATAGTTTCTCTTAAAATTCAAAACAGAAAATCCACAATCACAACTATTTCAGATCAAATTTGTGGCCAGAATGAAATATTTTAAACTCTAAAGGAATAGAAAGAAAAAAAAGCATACAGTAAGAATTTGAGATTTTTCAATATATTTCCTTTAAAAACAGTTACGCAGAAGAAAACTAGAATATTCCTTTTGTTCCTTTTAACCAGCCAAGTCCCACTTCTGTCAAAGTTCAAAGCTTAGTGAAAGCTGTGTTTAAAATTTTGTTAATTTTTTTCCTCAGGTCACCTAGACACCTGTTTACTCGCAGAAAACATGTGCTGTGCTTAGTCAATCAGTCCTGTCCAACTCTTTGCAACCCCATGGACTAGAGCTGGCCAGGCTCCTCTGTCCATGGGGATTCCACAGGCAAGAATATTGGAGTAGGTTGCCATGCCCTCCTCCAGGAGATCTTCGCAACCCAGGAATCGAACCCAGGTCTCCCACATTGCAGGCAGATTCTTTACCGTCTGAGCTCCCAGGCAAGCCCCACCAAAAACACAGTCTGCCTTTATTCCACGCTCAATGTTTTCCTCCTGATGTATCAGCACTGCCTTCCCCCTTGCCTGACTCATGTTCAAATGATAGAAATAACCTAGAATGGATGTTTTTGCAAAGTTACCAGGACATCTTTATATTGAAACTCAGTATATCCAAGTTAACACGGTTGTTGATGCCCGAGACCTTCAGTCTTTCTTGCAGACGCTCACCCTTATTCTTCACAATCAAGCCAGCAGGTCCTGACTTTCTGTAAAAGTTTGGGATGGACACTTTAACGGTAAGAAGAAGAGAGAGGAAGAGGGTGACAAAATAGTAAATCTCAAACAATGAGCATTTTCCCAATAGGGAAAAGGCAGTAGTGCATGCATGCTAAGTCACTTCAGTAGTGTCCAACTCTTTGTGACCCCCTAGACCTGCAGCCTGCCAGGCTCCTCTGTCCATGAGATTCTCCAGGCAAGAATACTAGAGTGGGTTGCCAAGTCCTCCTCCAGGGGTCTTTCCAACCCAGGGATCAAACCTGCCTCTCTCATGTCTCCTGCATTGGTTCTTTACCACTAGCGCCACCTGGGATACCCCCAAGGGCAGTAGGAAAGGCATGAACAAAAACAGGATGGTCCTAAAAGACAGGATCTGGGTCCACCTTGCTGTGCCAATCTGGGGACTTTATACTGTACGCCTGCCCTTCCTAACCTTGCGGGAAAGGATGTGAGTCTTCCCCCCAGGCCCTCACCAAATCTCCCAAGGCAAAACCTAAATTCTGTCTATTCCAGCCCTGTCTAATGACATCTCCCTATCTTTCAGTGTTTGCAAAAGGCAGGTTAAAAAAAAAAAGAAAAACAGTAAACAGGTGACCTTGGGTGGGAAGAAGGCTGTACTTGGAGACACTACATGTGGGATGGATGTCCTAGGTCTGTCAATTACAAGCTGTGCAACGTTAAAGCATATAATTTTTGTGGTGTTGTGACTTAGAGTGAAAATGAAACAAAGCATGTTTGAGAAGAATGAGTAGTTCTTCACGGAGACTCGGTTTACTCATCTGTAAAATGTCTAACTCCGGGGTCGGGGTGCAGCGCTGTTATGAAATCACATCATGCTTTTAAGGCACCAGCACAGCCTCCCATGCTGTATTTCAACAAGTAGGTTATTTCCTCCCCCTTTCCCTCTCTCAGAGGATTTTGTATGGTGGCTGGGAATTCAGACTGCTCCAGTGATCTGTGGCTACTACGATTAGTAATCCAATGGATTACATAATCTGGGAAATCTAGCGGTTGTTTGGAGGAATAACAGAAATGACACAGGTAAACTGAGTTATATATGTGTTAGTTGTTTTTAAAATTAAAATACCCTCTCAAAAATACAACTTTAGACTTGTATATTTATTATATATTAGTCCTGGCTCAGATGAATCCGCTTGCAATACAGGTAGACCCAGGTTCAATCCCTGGGTCAGGAAGATCCTTTGAAGAAGGGAATGGCTACCCACTTCAGTATTCTTGTCTGGAGAATTCCATGGACAGAGGAGCCTAGTGGGCTACAGTCTATGGGGTCGCAATGAGTCGGACATAACTGAGCAACTAACACATGCACACGGTCCTTTCTTGCAAAGATTAAAAACTGCTGACAGGCTATAAGAATTCAGAAATCCAAATACAAAAAGGGCAAAATTTTTTATGCAAAAAACTGCTAATCCTTGAACTTTTTATTGTTTTATTTGACCAATTTTGCGTTTAGACTCTAATCCCAAATGTACTGGCAAGTCTTTTGGAAATAAACAAATAAAAAATGAATCTAAAGGAAGACATCTATTTTTAGCTTCCCACTAAGTCATTTCTTTCTCGGCTATAGTTATTCCAAAATTGGTCATAGTTTTATTTAAACCATTCTCAGAGGGGAAAAAAATAAACTGGCAAAATGGATTTTTAGAAAACGCACTAGCAAATGTAACTGATCTTGAATGCACATGAGAGCAGAACAGGCCCAGTTGGATATTTATCACCACCATTTGCAAAACAATCAATTCACCCCATTCCCAGACTCAACCTGCTGTTGACCCAACATCCCCAAGAGGGCAAGACAGGCTTCCTCCCGCCCCACTGCCCGTCGCTGGGGCCACCCATTGTCTGCCTAATGGAGTCCTGGAACCCAGCCAAAGCTTAGCCTGTGTGTGTGTGGTTTTGTTTTGTTTTTTAAGGATAGCACACAGTTTGGCCTAGACTGCAGACAGAAGGCGGGAGGAGAATCTCATTTTATTTGGAGAAAAATAAGAGAAAACCCAGAAAAGTTAGCTCTGCATGATGTTGTCTTATAAGAAACGAGTTTAGGTAAATGTTTGAAATAGAAAACATGACAAAGGAAGAAAAAAGGAAAGGAAAAAGCCTGTCAAAGCTTAGTGGAAAAATTCCCAGATACATCACCAATAAGTAGCCTAGTTTATGCAGAGAAATATTTTTATGCATTAAAAATTTAAAAAAATATATCAGTCTGCTTTCCTCCCAGAAGCTACAGAGGAAACCAAACAGTTTCCTTCCAGTAAGTGTGCAGTTTAATTTTTTGTTGTTGCTTAAGTATAAAATCTGAAAATAAAAAGATATAGACAATGTTTCAGAGAATTCTATTTCCAGGCTTTTTAAAGTAGTAATGAATAGTTACTCTTGAAATTATAAAGGTGTGCGTGTGTGTATAAACTTTAATCACATCAAAGCATTTACACAGATGAAAACTCTAAGAAACTGCTTTCCAGAGATGATGTCAGCAAGTAAAGAGGAGGTTCACAGAACTGCTTGTTTTTAAGTAAATGACCACAGAAGAGTTCAGAAAGGCATGAGGCTGGCTGTCAGGAAATGAGCTTAAGCAAAGGAAATAGGGGATGTCTGGTTCGGGGGATTTGAGGAAGGCTTTTACCAACGGGGTGTTTTGTTTTCCTTTTCATGTGAAGTCAGGATACATGCTTTGTCTTTCACAAGTCCAAGAAAGAAACACCAAGGTGATAGGATAACATCTGGGACGGTACAAGGCCTCAAGTTCTCTCTAGTATAGAAAGCTGTTCACTTGCAATATCTTTGACTGGGACTGAAACCCAGGCAGGAGGAGGAGGGAATTATTGGCAACAGGTTGAGGACTGATGCTTTTTACCCAGTGAAAGCAGAGGCCGGGGCAACTATACTCCCTGGCAGAGGAACTTGCAATCAGGACACTGGAAGTCACATGGCACCATCTGCCGGGATACTCACAGACAGGCCAGGGGACGGGGATGCACGCGAGTGAACCTCTGGGCGTTTTAACCACCCTCCCCACATCATCCCATCCAAAATTAATATAGCATCTCATTTATTTTTTAAATAATTTTATTTATTTATTTTTGGCTGTTCTGTCTTTGTTGCTGCACTGCTGCGCGGGCTTTTCTCTAGCTGCAGGGAGTGGGGGCTGCTCTCTAGTTGTGGTGTGCGCGGGCTTCGCGTTGTGGTGGCTCCTCTCACCGCAGGGCACAAGTTCTACAGTGCACAGGCTCAACAGTTCTGGTTCCTGGACTTAGTTGTTCCAGAGCATGTGGGACCTTCCCAGACCAGGGATCTTTCTGGACCAGGGATCGAACCCGTGTCTCCTGAATTGGCAGGCAAATTCTCTACCACTGAGCCACCAGGGAAGCCTTATAGTATCTAATTTAAAATAACCTGCTCACAGCCTCTGTACAGACACCTGACACTCCTTCTACAACCACCACAAATGGTTGTCCCTAACCCTTCCTACATAGAAATTCTGGAAGTATTCACAGAGAATAGACTCCAGAGACCACAGATTATAGCAGACACCCTTAGAGAAGCTGGACAAGAGCCTGCGTGGCTCCAGAAAGGGAGAAACAGAGAGAGACAAATGTCTAATTTGTCTGAGACCAGCTCTGTGTCTTGTATTTTTCTTTGATGAGAGTCACCGTGGGGTCACAAAAGAGTCGGACACGATTTAGTGCCTAAACAACAAGAAACCAAGATGCTTACAAGACAGTTTTTAAGCCTGGTTACGTGGGTAGTGTGCAACCTAGTAATTTCTCACCAAGGCATATAAATGATTTAGGAAGAATAAAACCAAGCATGCACATATAGAAGCCCCTTGGCTGGAAAATCTAGTAGGCAAAAATGGGGAAGCAGTGCCACATTTCCAGGGTTCATGGATTGCCCTTACCCAAAATGGAAAACCTCTCCAAGTCTGAGGGCTTCTCTGGTGGCTCAAATGGTAAAGAATCTGCCTGCAATATGGCAGACCTGGGTTCTATCCCTAGGTCGGGAAGATCCCCTGGAGAAGAAAATGGCAAACCACTCCAGTATTCAAGCCTGGAGAATCCCACGGACAGATGAGCCTGATGAGCTTGCAGAGTCAGACACAAAAGAGCGACTAACACTATGACTTTTCACTCTAAGACTGAGACCTGCCTTGTGCCTTCAGTTCAGTTCAGTTCAGTCGCTCAGTCGTGTCCGACTCTTTGCCACCCGATGAATCACAGCACGCCAGGCCTCCCTGTCCGTCACCAACTCCCAGAGTTCACTCAAACTCATGTCCACAGAGTCGGTGATGCCATCCAGCCATCTCATTCTCTGTTGTCCCCTTCTCCTCCTGCCCCCCAACCCCTCCCAGCATCAGAGTCTTTTCCAGTGAGTCAACTCTTCGCTTGAGGTGGCCATGTGCCTTACATCTCATGTTACTTGCTCTGGAGGTGCAGACTGTGCCAACTTCCGACAGTCCCAAGTACAATAGCATTTGTTTCAGAGCTGCTCTTCCTAGAAAGGGCTCTACCCTGAAACTGAACTTGATGAATATCCTAACACTCACCTCCACCCATCTTTCTTTTCCTACTCATCCCATTATAAAACTTGGATGCGTTCAGGAAAGCTGACTCAGCCTATAGATAGAAGGAAAGCTACTGACTGAAAACATACAGTTTAAACCAAATAGTGGCAAGAAGTGTTAATTCCCGGGGAAATTATATAGTTTTAAGTCACTTGTAAAGTCAAAAGAACAGATTTTTATTGATGATATTTCTGTGGACAAGTGGGTAGTGGAGAAAGGTGACCAAGGAGGAGCCTACGAAGGCTGTCTGGTGAGGGCGAAGTGCAGAGAGCTGCAACAGATATGAAAATGGTGGAAGGATCATTTATGAAAGCAGCCACTTGGAGACAGAGGTAGCTTGCTCTGCATGTGATAAACACTGAGGCACCCTGGAAAGGGAACAGACTCTACAGAGTCAGGAAGGTCTGGGTTTGAACACCAGATTCCATAACTTAGTGTTCAGGGGAATCGGGGCACATTGATTAACCACACTGAGATGACGTTTCTTCATTTAAAAAGATACAGAATTAGAACATTAGAGGCAATATAGCCCATGGCATGTATTAGACAGTCAAGATGGCAAGTAAATCATTATTAGCTACGCACATTCTGGGAGAAGAGCTAATACCTGAGGCTCAGAGGGACTGTGTGAAACGTATGATGTGAGAGCCATAGGCTTCAAGATTTACGACAATGTGGAAATGGAGACCTAGGGCTCAAATTTTCTTTCCTCATAATATTTTCTATCTAGCAGCAAGTTAGCAGTCCCATCAGAATTACATTCCTCACCAAACCTTACTTCTGACCTTATCCACAAGAACACTTTTTTTTTTCAAACTTAAGTGCAGATAGAAATGGGCTATTTATAGCTATTACCCTGGGTTATAAATCTTGGAGTCACTGTGGGTGCTGGCATGGGAGTTCAGAGTCCAAACTGGAGCTTTAAGAGAACATAACTACTTAAAAGGGTGGGTTTTAACGCGTTACTCTCTCACTTACTTCGGTGTGTGGAACGAACGAGGGGGTTTTAAAGGGTGGAGTAAGTAGAAAGAATGATGAAGGGAACAGCTGTGGACAGATCAGTCGGCCTACTATAAATCTGGAGGGAGAAAAAGCTACAGACTCTCTTTGTTATTAGAAAACAGAAATAAATAAACAAAACAAGGTAAAGGTTCCTGATACATTCATTACAACAGATTTCAGATTTTGCATTAGTTTACAAAACTGATCAACTCTATAAACTAGAAAAAGTTGAACCATAAGTAAAACACATTTTATAAAACATTTAGTCCTGTCCAAATAAAACACAGTATTTTTTTTGGAGGGTAAAAATGGGCCTAAAATCAGTTTTGTCATATGAAATAGAATAGCAACATACTGTACATGATTAAGAAATGCTTTTATAATCAAGAACCCTCAATTTTATTGAAAGAGTAATTTTATTTGTTGAACAGAAAAGATGTGTAATTCATGGGAATTTACTTTCTAAGGAAATTTTGCAGACATAGACCTTTCTCTGAGAGAAATCTTAAGATTCTTAGAAGATTCTTCAGTCATTCTTACTTAATATTGGGTTGCCAAAAAGTTGGTTTGGACTTTCCCATAACATCTCACAGAATACTAACAAATCTAATAACCAAAGTAAGACTCTAGAAAAAATTTGAATTAAATTTAAGAGAGAAGGATAATCAAAGGAGAAATGGAATGTTATCAATAATTTGGTTATAATATTCATTCACGTAGTGAATATTATTGCGTATCTTCAACACACTATGCACTGAGATACAGTCATGAAAACGACAGACACACTCCAGGAATACTGCGGAAAAAGAAATTGCACTTGGGATGAACGCCACAAAAAGGAAAAATTGAATTCAAACAACAGAATCCACCCCAAAGAAATTAAATTTTTTTCCCAAAATCTCATAGAAGAATAAAAAATAGGAGAGTGAGATTCTTTTAACAATAGAGGGGTGAGGAAGTGGAAGGCAGCAAGCGGCAGAACTGTAAGCCAGACAGGAAAGAACCGTGTAAGTGTGCAAGCCCGGACACAAAGGGAAGGCTGGTGCATTTATGTAATGCAAGAAATCCAACACTGCTGGGAGAAAAAAATAAAAAAGGAAGGGTGCACACTGCTGTATTTAAAATAAACAACCAATGAGGACCTACTGTATTTTAAAAAAATGAGAGAGGACAGATACTGATACAGGTGGGATGAGACCGGCCATGTGTTAATAATCCCTGAAGCTAATTGGTGGATGGATTCACAGGGATTTATTACACTGCTCCTTCCACTTTTGCGCATGTTTCAAATTTCCACAATGAAAAAGTTTATTTATTTTTTTTAAAAAAAGGAAAGATTGTGAAAGATGGCATTGGGGCTTTAGACTATGACTATTCACATCATAGTCATGCTGCCTTTACAAAGGTCAATATTCTAAAGATGTCACAAAGCCACTTCAGAGTTTTTCATAAAAATGTGATCTGATTTGCCTTAAACACTATGTTGGGTGGCTGATGCACTCAAGAGGGGAGCAGTCGATCATCACAACAACTGACTCTTACTGGGAGCTTCCTATGTGCCCAGCTGCACAAAGAGCTTTACAAAGGGTTACCTGTGTAACCCTCCTGAAAACCCTTTGAGGGAAGTACTATTCTAGCCTCATCTCATAGAAGAGGAAACTGAGGCTAAGCAAAGTGTTGACAAGCAGAGATTTTGAGTCCTGAAGTCAGCCTTTATTACTATCCACTGTGTGTACAGATTAGTTAGAAGCCTGTTATAGAAATTCAGATAAAAGATAATTGAAGCTTAGACCAGGGAGTGCAGTGCAGCAATGGGATTGGAAAGACGTGCTATCAAGAGATAGTACCCACATTCTGGAGCTGGAGCCGAGGAAGTGAAGTGGGAGGAGAGGCTGTCTTGAGGTTTGAGCATTTGAGGAGATGTTCCTTCCTTTAAGATAAGAAACACTTAGTAGAGGGAATATGAAAAATTCTCTTTTGAACATGTTGCCTGAAAACTTCCAAAGGGAATTGCCAAAGAAGCTGGTGGCTAAATAGATGAGAAGTCCAAGAACACGGTGGTCTGGGATGGGGACATAGATTTGAAAACCCTTAGCAAATGCATGGTAACTAAAACCACAGTGAAATATCCAAGGCCAACATTTTCAACTGCAATTTGTCCAAGACTCATTTGAAGAACTTCGTTGAGTCTACATAACAAACCCTAAGAAACAACCCTATTTATCATACGTTTCATAGTCACCTTCCCACAGTTTACTGTCCTTTGTTGAAATGATACATAAGCCCCCAAGTATGCTTCTTTGGGTTTTCTCTTCTTTTCCATGGGGCCCCGAGACACGTAAAATTAAAAACAAAATGTTATGCCTTTTCTCCTGGGAATTTGCCTCTGTTAATTTAACTTGCACACCTCTGAGATTAAATCTAAGAGGGCAGGGGAAAAGTTTTCCCTCCCCTTCATATATGAGGACCTCCAACAAAATATAGGGAAAGAAGAGCAGCCAGAAAGATAAAAGGAACACGGATGAGAACTGTGTCAGGAAATCCAAGATAAGAGAGTCTATTTTAAGAGAAAGTTGGCAACACTGTCAGATGCTGATATCTTGTCAGCATTTCTGAGGGCCAATTCTGCTCCTGGCCCTGAGAACCCCAAGAAGAATACAAAGTAATCATGGTTATGGGGCAGCTTCAACTTTATCTGTCACTATTTTTATACTTTATATACTTTATTTAAACTTATATAGACTCAAGAAATTACAAGAATTAGTATAACCAGTTTCAGGTGAAAATATACATATATATTGAGGTTAAAATATATTTCTGGGTTTTGTTTTGTTTTTTGACTTTTTATTTCGTATTGGAGTACAGCTGATTAACAACGTTGTGGCAGTTTCAGGTGGACAGCAAAGGGACTCAGCCATATACATACATGTATCCACTCTCCCCAAAACTCCCCTCCCATCCAGGCTGCCACATAACACTGATCAGAGTTCCCTGCGCTTTACAGTAGGTCCTTGTTCGTTACCCGTTTTAAGTATACTAGTGTGTTCTCCCTAAGGACAGGGAGTCTCAAACTCCCTAACTATATTTCTGTGTTTATTTTTAATAAAACAGTAAGCCCATAATTCAAGCCCATATCTGTGTGACTGCAGAGGCAATACTCTTTCCGGTATAAGTATCATAGTGTCCTTTAGTGTTACGTCTGAGTTATGGACTACACTTTTAGGGAGCATGAAGGAGGGGCACGTAATTCAGATAGGTGGAGGCAGTAATGTCAGGAAAGGTTACTGATGAGCCAAGCCTTATATGAGAAGGAATTGGCCAATCACACAAGGAAGGGGTGTTTTCAGTAGAACAGCACGTGTAGACACTGATGGAAAAACAGAGCATCAGCTTCAGGGAACTCATGAAGCACTGAATTCGTGTGAGGGAGAGAGGAGCTCTCAGGAGGAAGAGTGGGTTAGGAACTTTATCGTGAACAGGAACAATTTAAATATTTTAAGTAGAGGGGCTCCTGGGGCAGACTTGTGTAGTAAATCTATGTCAACAGTGTAAAGGATGAATTGAGGGAGGAGAATAAATGCAGGTCAACCAAGTGAGCAGACAGTGGCCTGATTGACAACAAAGGAAAAGAGGGTGTGTCAGAGAGAGCAGAAAGGCATGAAATACACAGACATAGAACTCACACTTCCGCTTACCAAAGCAGAGGGTGGGAGAATAAATTAGGAGTTTGGAATTAGCAGAGAGGAAGGAAAGTTATGACCAACCTTGATAGTATATTAAAAAGCAGAGACATCACTTTGCCAACAAAGGTCCGTCTAGTCAAGGCTATGGTTTTTCCCGTGGTCATGTATGGATGTGAGAATTGGGCTATAAAGAAAGCTGATCGCCGAAGATTTGATGCTTTTGAACTGTGGTGCTGGAGAAGACTCTTGAGAGTCCCTTGGACTGCAAGGAGATCTAACCAGTCCATTCTAAAGGAGATCAATCCTGGGTGTTCATTGGAAGGACTGATGCTGAAGCTGAAACTGCAATACTTTGGCCACCTCATGCGACGGGTTGACTCACTGGAAAAGACTCTGATGCTGGGAAAGGTTGGGGGCGGGAGGAGAAGGGGACGACAGAGAATGAGATGGCTGGATGGCATCACCGACTCTGTGGACATGAGTTTGAGTGAACTCCAGGAGTTGGTGATGGACAGGGAGGCCTGGCGTGCTGTGATTCATGGGGTCGCAGAGAGTCGGACACGACTGAGCGACTGAACTGAAGTATTATATATATAAAATAGATAAACAACAATGTCTTACTGTATAGCACAGAGAACGATAGTCAATATCTTGTAATAACCTGCAATAAAAAGAATATGGAAAAAAGAAAAAAGAACTAGATGACTTTGATCCAGGAGGCAGGAATTAGGATTGGTGACAAAGGGAGAGGTATAGAGGGTGAATACCAGTTTTCTGACTTGGGCAAAGGGGCAGCTGGCAAGAGATGAATGGAGGAAAGCAGAGTGGACAGAAAAAAACAATGACTTTGATTCTGGAGTTTGAATTGCCTGCACAACTTCCAGGAGGATGTGTTACAAAGGTGGCCAGTTGAATGGGACCGGCACTGGGCCATGGCTGTAATCACGGATGGAGTATGTATAGAAATGGTGATCCTCAAACTCATCTGACCACAGAACTCTTTATCCAAAGCAAGTGTTCAGAGAAGAATTTATTATTCTCTCCTTCTGGGGGAAATTCTGAAGCTTTATCAGCAACGCTTCCCCATTTTTTTCAACAAGGGAGTAGCCATTAAAGAAGACAAGGAAGATGGTAGAGCAGGGACCCAAACCTGAATCTTCCCCATAGTCTCCATTATTCTACCAGGATTTTTTATCCATTTGGTGGAAAATGGGTGGCAATATGACCCTGATATTGAAAGACTGGGGGCAGGAGGAGAAGGGGACGACAGAGGATGAGATGCTTGGATGGCATCTCCAACTCAATGGACATGAGTTTGAGTAAGCTCTGGGAGTTAGTGATGGACAGGGAGGCCTGGCATGCTGCGGTCCATGGGGTCACAAAAAGTTGGATACAACTGAGCGACTGAACTGAACTGACTGAACTGAATGATCCATAAATGGATAAATGGATTTTATCTACCATGAAATATTTTATGCCTTATTCTTTTTTTTTCTGTTTTTATTCTCTAGCTTTCATTTGTTTGTGAATTATCTCCATTATCCAAGGGCTGGTTTTTCTCCATTTCAGTATATAATTTGGGTCAGATAAAGGAGGAATGGTGAGGAAATTACAGTTGTTTCATCTTTCATATTGTGACATTTTTCGTAATCAAAACAATTTAGCTCTCGTGAAGAATTCTGTTGTCAAATAGACAAAAATCAATTCATGAAAATGACAAGGATGATATTTATTTGGTGAAGCAATAGACTACTAAAACTTTAATTTCTTTCTAATGGTAACAATGTTTCAGAGAAACAATTCCACACCATTTATTCTTATTGTGACATATATATTAAGAAGTTTAGAGAGGAATGTTGCACAATTTTCTTAAGTAATTCTTTTCAAAGGGAATTTCCATAACAATTATGTAATTATGAAATGGAAATAGCTGTATTGATAGAAAGGAAGGCCCATCCCAGCAAAAAAAGCCCCAGTAAATTTCCATTTAAAAATTACTATTGGGGGACTGATGAGGTCAGAATAACATGAATAATTCTAGTTCCTGAAGACAGAATTCCCCCTCTTTTATGGTATGAGTGCCACTTTCCTTGAGAAGAACAGATTAATCACAGTGTACAATCTGGCTTTTCCTTCTGTGATACATCTATTCCATATGGATCAAGATCCTGGGTTGCCAAAGGAAAGGTAAATACCATCCATCAGACTTTCACTGAATTATCAAAATTAAGAGTATATACTGTGTTTTTTCCTAACAGTAGATTTCTTCCCTTTTAGGAAATTCCTATAGTTGTGTATTTTTTTCCCAATTACTCAGGATCATATTATAAAGATTATAATTAAATCAATATAACAGATTCTAGTTGAATTCAAGGGTGCTTAATCACTATTACTCCTACCTCTAAAGAGCTGGTTGTCTAAACTAGGCATGCACATTCAGGGAAGAAATAAAACAAAACTTGCTGGGCTGAGGAGAGTGAAAGAGCTTATATCAAGGAAGGTTGGGAAATCATACAGTGCACGTTTGTTGTTAATCAATAAGGGAAAAAAAGAAATGATGAAACAGGAAATAAAAAGTCTACTATAATCATTTCTGATAAAAGCATGATCCTTTCTGATTCTTTACATGAATGTTCAAGTTAAAGGGATAACGAATATAAAACTTACTGAAAATTTGGTTAAGAGGATATAGTATACATTACTAGGATGTCTGCCCAACCCACACATCACCAACCCCCGTCCCGAAAAACTGTCTTACTCATGACCAGGGCTGGAGCCTAATTATGGACCAAGACCTCAGTCCCAAACAGGCTGTCAGGACGAGCTTACTCTATTTCCTAGAGCTGGTGTTAGAGTCTGGAGTCGCCCTTCCCTCAAAGGAACAGAGGACACGCGCGATAATGCAAGACACACGGCGAGGTTTATTTCCAGCTAGCTGGGGTCCAAGTGTCTGCCCGACGCAGTGGGTTTCAACAAGGACCCCGAGCACTCAGAGCCAAGGGGTTATATAGCATTTTCAAATCATGATATTTCTAAATTACCTAACTCACAGGAATTTTTCACACACACACACAGCTGTGCATATCTCTATCCTGGTGTCTTAACTTATCAGACCTGTTTACCTAATTTTCAGTGTCGCAGCCACCCACATTCTTGGTACTTAAGATTAACTCGTCTCCCAGGTTTTATCTAGTTCTTCTTCCCTCAAGTCACATACTCAGTAAAAATGGTTTTTCCGGCCTCTAAGATGGCCGTTCTTGTGCTAACCCGTTCTTACCCTGGGGTTCAGAAGTGTCAGCCTCTTCTCTTCTGACTGTCAACAACAGTAATGAGAGGTAAGATACAGTGGGGGGGGGAGGAAAGGGGACTGGGGGGCTAGTCTGTGGAGAAAGAAAAAGATGGAAGAGATGTGGAGAAATGCAGGAAAAAAAAGACCATGAAACAGCGTGAACAATAGGGTAAATGGTGGTTTGATTAACTCGGATGGACGAGACGGAGAGAAATAGCTTTGAGAGAAAATGTAAAGCCCTTGTGTGCCCATGTGACAGTGTTACCATCCACATGAAAGGAGACACGAACTAGACACTCGAACGAGAGGAGACGTCAGGACTGAAGATGAAAATTTTAGACTCATCAGTGTAGAGATGGTTTTTTAAATCTGGGGGGCTGGATGAAGTTAGAAAGGGATAGAGAAGAGAAACCAAGGTCAAATATAAGTAATCCAGCAGTTAGCAGTTTAATGGAGAAGGAAAAACTAGCAAAGAAGAGAAGCTGCAAAGGAGGCAGAAAGACAAAAGCCACAAGAATAGTGCTTCCAAAAGGAGTGATCACATCAGCTCGCTCTTACCAAAAAAAGAAAATGAAAAACGCCCTTCTTAGAATTATTTGTAATCAGTTTGAGGGCTCACCAAATAAATGATATTTGTACTGTTTTGGGACTGACATGAAAATCATATCAAAATTAAAAAGTAGAAATGCAAGCACACAGAAATCAAATTTTTTAAAAAATGCCTCAAACAGACCCAGTTGGATTTTATTTTTAAAAAAGCAGGATAGGTTGAACAATATTTCATGTAAAGATTGAAACTTGATAGGATTGGTTTAATTGTGAGGCTTTAGAAAAATGTCAATAATAAAATGTTTATGAGATTCACTTTGCAGAAGGGTTAGGACATAGCTTGATAGATGATAGTGAATGTCCATTTCAAAGAGAGGGGTCTGATAGTAAAATGAGAGAATTTAATAATAAGATCTGCTTGGCTGGAACAAAAATGATATCCCCAACTTAATATGGGGATATTTACGGGGCTTCCCAGGTTGTTCAGTTGGTAAAGAATCTGCTTGCCAAGCAGAAGATATTGGTTTGATCCCTGGGTTGGGAAGATTCCCTGGAGTAGGAAGTGGCAATCTACTCCAGTATTCTTGCTTGGAAAACCCCATGGACAGAGAAGCCTGGCGGGCAACAGTCCATGGGGTCGCAAACAGTTGGACATGACTTAGCGACCGAACAACAATATGAAGGTACGAAGTTTGTGAAGCTATAAAAGAGGCAATGGTGATTCTGCACGGGTAGGGGGAGAGGGCTAGCTAGGCCAGGGGGAGAAGTGGTAGCTGTCTACTAGCACTTGATATTTATCAACATACCCCACAAACATCAAATCCAAATAAAAATTTTGTGCCTCCCAAGCCAACCATTCACAGCAAGTCCTCTGGCCCCTACGTGACCAGACCAGGCTGCCAGCCCACCCCAAGCCCTCCTTCATGCAAAGATTGGTGTAATTAATGGGTTGAATTTCTCAGTGGCTAAGATCTTGAGCTCTGGACTCCACCAGGCTTTGCTGGAATCCTAGTTTTTCCCAATATTAACTGAGTGACCATGTTTAGAGACTTAAGATGTCTAAGCTGCTTTTTCCTTATTCATGAAAAGTGGATTACAGAAGTAACTTCATAAAGTTATGCTGAGAATTAAATGAGAAAATAAAGAAAGCATTGAGCACAGTGTCTGAAATCTCCATTAAACCAGAAGTAATTTTGTATTGGGTTCAAAATGTAATACTACATGAGAGGCATTTGAGCCTGGAACACACCAATGAAGAATAGGAAAGTGACTAACTTCTCGTGAAGATGATTGTTGCTCTGCTGGGAAGGAGGAAATGGATACCTCCAGCTGTAGCTCAGTCTATAAATTCAACCCTCCTTCCACGGCCCTACTCTGCTCTACAGATGCCTGTATAGACTAATGGATCATTTACTATCTGATCATGTATAAATGGGTATTTGCTATAAATGATTTGTTGCTGTTCAGTCACTCAGTCATTTTCGACTCTTGCAACCCCATGGACTGTAGTATGCCGGGCTCCTCTGTCTAGGGGATTTCCCAGGCAAGAATACTGGAGTGGGTTGCCATTTCCTTCTCCAGGGTATCTTCCCCACCCAGGGATTGAACCTGTGTCTCTTGTGTCTCCCGCATCGGCAGGCAGATTTTTTTACCACTGAGCCACCAAGGAAGCCCTAGGAATGCTATTGTGTTGTTAAAAAATAGTATGGATTTTTCTCAGATGACATTATTCCATTTCTCTCTCACTGTCACTGTACTTTTTCAGTTTGGGGTGTGTAATAAATGGATTTATGAGCCTGTTTTAAGTGACATAATCAATCATTGTTCAAAGCCTCCACTGGCCAACAATTCTAAGTCTGCATTGTGACCTGGAGATCCTCACTGGCCTAAACTTTACATCACAATAGGCAAGGCTCAGCTAGGCAGCTTTGAAATCCCAAGGCTGTGGTCAAAGTAGGACCTCCCCTCCGGAAGCACAAAGTGTTCTGTTTGTGTAGCAAAGGGTGTGGCTTTAGAAGCTAGTAAAATAATCTGAACACAAAGGCCTCTAGCTCCTACAGAGCAGTCTGCAGTGAACTGACTCAGCGGAAAGTGGTGGGAAAGGAAGCTTGTTCTTAGATTTCAGAACCCTCCAGAACTAAACCCTCCCCACACAGTTCTGTCCCAGTTCAACAGGAAGGGGGTTTCATCAGCTAATATGCACCACTGCACGCTCACACACAGGGCAGAAGAGAGGATACACCCACAGGGAAGCCTGCTGGAGTCCACTGCCTGCTCATTACAACTTCCCCACAGCCTTCAGCTTTCTCCTTGTTCCCTTGAAGCAAAACCTCATTGCTCTCACAGACTAATAACAGGAGGCCCTCTAAACATGCTGAAGCACCTTTAGCAGCTGCTCTGGAGACTGCAAAATCAAACATCCCAGTTAACATTGGTGGGATTTCTGAATATTGCAATAGATGCTTCGATTATTAATGCTCTAGAGAGGTCTCGTTTCGAAAGCAAAATATTGATATGTTACACATATTCTGAGCACAAATTAACTGAAAACTTTAAATTTACCAGAAGTTTCCATTATATACTTTTTAAGGTACTATACTCACACACACACACACACACACACATCCCCCACTAAAGTCATTAATGTCATCCTTCAGTTCAGTTCAGTCGCTCAGTCATGTCCGACTCTTTGCGACCCCAGGGACTGCACGCCAGGCTTCCCTGTTCATCACCAATTCCCGGAGTTTACTCAAACTCATGTCCATTGAGTCGGTGATGTCATCCAACCATCTCATCCTCTGTCATCCCCTTCACCTCCCGCCTTCAATCTATCCCAGCATCAGGGTCTTTTCAAATGAGTCAGTTCTTCATATCAGGTGGCCAAAGTACTGGAGTTTCAGCTTCAGCATCAGTCCTTCCAATGAATATTCAGGACTGATTTCCTTTAGGATGGACTGGCTGGATCTCTTTGCAGTCCAAGGAACTCTCAAGAGTCTTCTCCAGCACCACAGTTCAAAAGCATCAATTCTTCAGCCCTCAGCTTTGTTCATAGTCTAACTCTCACATCCATACATGACTACTGGAAAAACCATAGGTTTGATTAGACGGACCTTTGTTGGCAAAGTAATGTCTCTGCTTTTTAATATGCTGTCTATGTTGGTCACAGCTTTTCTTTCAAGGAGCAAGCATCTTTTAATTTCATGGCTGTGGTCACCATCTGCAGTTATTTTGGAGGCCCCCAAAATAAAGTCTGGGATTCCCTGGTGGCTCAGACGGTAAAGTATCTGCCTGCAATGTGGGGGAACTGGTTTCAATCCCTGGGTCAGGAAGACCCCCTGGAGAAGTAAATGGCAACCCACTGCAGTACTGTTGCCTGGAAAATCCCATGGACGGAGGAGCCTGGTAGGTTACAGTCCATGGGATCGCACAGAGTCAGACATGACTGAGTGATTTCACTTTAACTTTAAAATAAAGTCTGTCACTGTTTCCACTCTTTCTCCATCTATTGCCATGAAGTGATGGGACTGGATGACATGATCTTAGTTTTCTGAATGTTGAGCTTCAAGCCAACTTTGTCACTTTCATCAAGAGACTCTTTAGTTCTTCTTCACTTTCTGCCATAAGGGTAGTGTCATCTGCATATCTGAGGTTATTGATATTTCTCCCAGCAATCTTGATTCCAGCTTGTGCTTCTTCCAGCCCGGCATTTCTCATGATGCACTCTGCAAATAAGTTAAATAAGCAAGGTGACAATATACAGCCTTGACCTACTCCCTTCCCAATTTGGAACCAGTCTGTTGTTCCACGTCCAGTTCTAACTGTTGCTTCCTGAGCTGCATACAGATTTCTCAGAAGGCAGGTCAGGTGGTCTGGTATTTTCATCTCTTTAAGAATTTTCCAGTTTGTTGTGATCCACACAAAGGCTTTGGCATAGTCAATAACGCAGAAGGGGACTTCATATAAATAGGGTACATTTTAGAAACTGTAACATAATTTAAAATCCTCTGACCCATACATCTGGAATTAAGAAAAAGGAAGCCTGAATTATGCAAAATCAGTCCTTATTAATTAGATTCCCCTCTTAATTACTCAACTCTTAATTTTACTCAGATTATTTTGCCTAAAGACCACTTAGCCAACTTCAGCCAAAGAAGATATAGAAACTTTTTCAGGGAAAAGACCACATATAGCTTTACATTCTATCAATAAGATTAATATTCTGTGGAACTTACATTCCAAGGCTATAAATATTCAAGAAAAATCATTTACTAGGATGAAGAAAAAACAATTAATTTACCTTTCCTTCAACTACAAGAAAGCCAACTACCTTAAAAACAGAGTACTTTTTTAAGTTCATGAACTACATATAATACTACATTTACAAAAAGTTCAAAACTATGCATAAATAGTTAAGCCATTCTTGTGAGATTTTTTTTGCCAAAAATCAGTTAAAGTTATTGCCAGAACAACTCAGTATGTTGACAGTGTCCTATAAGTTAAAATTTAATATACTCCTGAATGTTTTTATTAAAGTTTTTTAAACAGTTAAAATAAAATATATGTAATTGGTAAAATATATGACTTCCTTTCACTTTATCAAGTTTACTAACCATAATCTGCTTTTTTAATGTTTTTCTCAAAGCTTTTCTTTCTGTAATGGTGTATAGGACTCCTTTCATACTCTGGAAGCTGTGAAGTGGGAACAGTAAAGAATAAACAGCATTGTCTATAATTATGTGACACTAGAACTCCATGAAAGGTGAGGTTCCTTTCAAAAAGAGGAAGTAAGGAATATTTTGGTTTAAAATATTTCGGTTAACATTAGTCTTTGGAAGATATATATTCACTCCCTGAAGAAAGGGTATTGAGTATCTACTATATATTAGACAGTGTTCCAGTTTCTGGAACTACACAGAGAGTAAGGTAGACAGCTGGCGTTCCTGCTCCCACTGATCCTATGTTCCCATAGAGGAAAGTGAAAGTGTTAGTCACTCAGTCATGTCCGCCCCTTTTTGACCCCTTGGACTGTAGCCCGCCAGGCTCTTCTGACCCTGGAATTCTCCAGGCAAGAATACTGGAGTGGTTAGCTATTCCCCTTCTCCAGGGGATCTTCCCAACCCAGGGATTGAACTCGTGTCTCCCACTTTCAAGCACATTCTTTACCGTCTGAGCCACCAGAGAAGCTCCTATGGAGGAAGTCTGGTGTTAAACACATGAACAAGCAAATAAACAAGAGAATATGACCTAGTGCCAAGTGCAAGAAGAAAATGACCATGGAGTGTGTGTCATAAAACGATCACAAGTTGGGTTGCCAGGCTTAACAGATAAACACTCAGGAAACCGAGTTCAATTTTAATTTCAGATGGACAATGAATAATTTTTTATTGCAAACAGGTCACATGCAATATTTGGGACACGTGTTTACAAAAAAATTATTTGCCGCTTATCTGAAATTTATATTGAACTCAGACTCCTGTATTTTGTCTGGCAACCCTACCTGGGTGACTGCTTAAATAGGAAGGTTGGGAAAGGCCTCTGTGATAAGGTGATATTGATGGCACGCCAGAAATAAGCACAAGTCCTAAAGCAGAAATAAGTGTGTGTGTGTAAATCACACTGTGGAAAGACTGTGTGACAGTCAGAAATGACCAAGAGAACTCTTTCCTACCTAGTGCTGGAGATCCAGTAGCAAGAAACATACTTACAGAAGAGCAGGGACGTGGCCTGTGGAGAAGTAAGACTTGTTAACAGGCAGGGTTTGGAGTGTCCTATCTCACATGTAAGAGGCGCTCATAGGAAAAGTTAGATGGAAGAGGACACACTTGCAGAGAAATGTGTCAACCTGAGGTCTGGAAGGCTGAGCAAGGGAGAGTTCAGAATGGAAGGACCCTTGGGAAGGTGTTAAGATTGTAATTGAGCTCCTTCTAGCATCAGGAAAACCCCACAGGGCATAACTTGACTCCCTTCACAATGTGACTCCTTTTTCAAACTCATTTCTTTCAAATAGTAGGGAAAAGGAATCAAGGGAGTATGCAGAGCCAGACATAGCAATTTTGGGAAAAGATTATTACTGTTAGGAGGAAACCTGGACTACCCAACCCACACTTCAGAGCGGCCAACAGGAAGGCACAGTGGGGATACTCTGAACAGATCAGGGAGTCTTTGGGATCAGCAGACAAGATGTGTGCTGCCTGAAACAGAGAAAATGGAATATACACAACAAACACACACATATATATATACACACTGTGTGTGTGTGTGTTGGAATATACATGCAGTTTTGCTTTCCATATACTTGTACAATGTGTTTTGAATGGTACTGTATCATGGTGAACCCTCTGCAAATTTCCAAGTTTCTTTCAATGACATACATTGGAGACCTTTCCACATCACTATACACAGATCTACTTCAATCTTTTCAACTCCTGCACAGTACTCTAGCATATAGATACACTGCAATTTAAACATCCTCTGATTCATGAGCATTTAAGTCATTACCAGTGTTTTGCCCTTAATGCTGCTAGGACCATGGTTTGCAAATTGTGTGGCTGCTGTAAACACACAGAAGTGTCACAAATATTTTTCAATTTTGAGGTAAGCAAAGCAAAACTTGTCACATACTACATAAACGACTACTACAATACGACTATTAAATTTGGGTCTAACTACTTAACAGAACCATTAGATTTTTTTTTTTGTCCTAGGGTTCACCATAAAAAAAATCGCCAAGACAGTAAAAAATGCCATGAAACAGAGCATCTGAGAATCTCTGTGCTGGGAGCATCCTTACACATGCCTATGTGTGGACACCATCTCAGAGGTCCTAAGAAGTGGCTTGTTTCTTGTGTTATTTTAATTCAATAGAAACTTTTATTAAAAAGAAATACTTTCAACCTATCCTTACATTTTTTCCCTTGAAAATCTATTTACAAACTTATTTTCAAGAGACCCTCAGCTAGCAGACTCATAATTCACTTTGGCAGTCATATTACGGTCATTGTGAGCTGGTATATTTCAAATAACTTTTATTTCCTCCAAACTTTATATTTTTAAAAACCTACAACAGTGATATGACTGCAGATAGTATAAATTAAAAATACACTTACTTTAGATATGTGTGAACAGAAAGAAATGCATAAGACGTTCTTTCTTGATTTATGTATTGTAAAAGTTCAAATGAAAGATTAACAAGTCACAATTTTGTTGTGTAGTATTTATACCAACAGAGTTTAGTAATGATGAACATAATTTCAGCAGATTTATGACATTGCTGGATTTCAAAATAAAAGTCTACTGTTGGTGCTTCATCTCACATGCTGAGAGACAGACAATCCACTTTCCACAGAAGCTGATGACATGCTGGGAAGATAGTGTGACAGTTAAAAAAAAAAAACAAAAAAAACCCTTTCAACTCTAAGCCAGACTTCATATTTTTAAAAATACATTCTCAAATATTTAAAAAGCAATAGAATTCAATGATTTACCAAATCACTACAAAATACCATTAGCTAGTATATCTGAGCACAAAGGTCTCCCTAAGCCATGCCACAGAACGATCCTACGGTGGTTTCCATGGCATGTTAATTATACCCATTGCTCAAGAGTCACGGGCATTAAAGAGGCAAGTCTATCCTGCGATGTTTTATTATCACTGTCATTACTGCTGCTGTTTCCTCAAGCACTTTCAGTAATGCTTGTCAAGGACTAGTTTAGCTGGAATTTAATCATTATTTTAAAATCACTGGTTATTGTCAGCCTTAATGTTTCTATCACTGAACACAAAGTAGTAATACTTATTACCTGTTTCCTGAGACTGTATAATAAAGTTTGTATTATGATTTGCTGAATATTATGCATGATAAAACACTTGTGAAAACATTCTATCAGAGCATTCTTCTGACAAGGCAGTCCAGAAGGAAAATCTCAAAAGAACTATCTTCCTTTGATGGCTGTGAAAACAGATTTTCAGAAATTTTTATCTACTTATATGATGATTATCTTTTTTACCAAAGGGAATGCAAAGAAAGCTCTACAAGAATGAACATGGTGATTCTGCTGGATTTAGTGATTTTCTGGTTTTAAAATCATCCAAATCCCAAGTAAGTAATGAGAGTTACTTGTACCTATGCTAAATTCCAAGGTGATGACTATGGCAACTTCTCGATATATAGAGGTGAGTCATAAACTGAGGCTTAGGTGTCCCCAAGATGTAAATAGTCTTTGACGTGGCTACTCAAGACATTTTGAGTTTACATGAATTGCCTATGAACTCTGTGAACTTGTAATAAAGAGAGTGTCACTGGACTGTGTTCAGGATATAACCATATGGGCCTCTCATGCAGACTCCACCCTGAGTTTCAACCAGTTTCAACAGGCTTGAGATCCCTGTCAAGATGTGCTCCAGTACAAATACTCCTTGTCAAACACAGAGAGACCACTGCAGGTGTAAGTAAATCTAGGACTTAGTTTAAGGAATATCTTTATACTATAAAATATACAATGGGGGGAGGGTCAGGAAGAGCCCCTTGGGGAAGCAAATGGCTATCCACTCTAGTATTCTTGCCTGGAGAATGCCATGGACAGAGGCTACATTCCGTGGAGTTGAAAGAGTCAGACACAACTGAGCAACTAACACTTTTTATAGGCAGGGGAGGGCTTTACTGGCTCAGACAGTAAAGAATCTATCTGCAAAGTGGGAGACTTTTATTCAATCCCTGGGTCAGGAAGATGCCCTGGAGAAGGGAATGGCTACCCACTCCAGTACTCTTGGCTGGAGAATTCCATGGACAGAGGTGCCTGGTGGACTACAGTCCATTGGGGTCACAGAGTCGGACACAACTAAGTGACTTTCACTTCTAAGATTAATAGAGTATAATATTTAAAGGGTTGTCATTGTAATGCAGGGAAAAAACAGCTTTAATGAATTTTTTATTACATTACTATTGCTTGTTTTATAAAGTCAGAGAACATTTTCTCATTGCAAGTTGATTCTATTTGAAAACTGAGCGTCTCAGGTTTTTGAAGACAAGTGTTGAGAAGGCACAATGGCTTTCTAAGTCAGAATCTTGTCAAATCAAATCCCTTGTGATTATACAGTGGAAATAACAAATAGATTCAAGGAATTAGATTTGATAGACAGAGTGCCTGAAGAACTATGGACAGAGGTTAGTGACCTTCTACAGGAGGCAGTGATCAAAACCATCCCCAAGAAAAAGAAATGCAAAAAGGTAAAATGGTTGTCTGTTGAGGCCTTATAAATAGCTGAGAAAAGAAGAGAAAAGGCAAAGGAGAAAAGCAAAGATACATCCATCTGAATGCAGAGTTCCAAAGAATAGCAGGCAGAGATAAGAAAGCCTTCCTCGGTGATCAATGCAAAGAAATAGAAGAAAACAATAAAATGGTAAAGACTAGAGATCTCTTCAAGAAAATTAGAGATACCAAGGGAACATTTCATGCAATGATGAGCATAATAAAGGACAGAAATGGTATGGACTTAACAGAAATAGAAGACAATAAGAAGTGGCAAGAATACCCAGAAGAATTATACAAAAAAAGATCTTCATGACCCAGATAACCACGATGGTGTGATCACTGACCTAGAGCCAGACATCCCTGAGTGTGAAGTCAAGTGGGCCTTAGGAAGCATCACTATGAACGAAGCTAGTGGAGGTGATGGAACTCCAGCTGAGCTATTTCAAATCCTAAAATATGATGCTGTGAAAGTGCTGCACTCAGTATACCAGCAAATTTGGAAAACTCAGCAGAGGGCACAGGAAGTGGAAAAGTTCACTTTTCATTCCAATCCCAAGAAGGGCAATGCCAAAGATTGTTCATACTAGCACATAATGGCACTCATTTCACATGCCAGCAAGGTAATGCTCAAAATCCTCCAAGCTAGGCTTCAACAGTACATGAACAGAGAACTTCCAGATGTTCAAGCTGGATTTAGAAAAGGCAGAGGAATCAGAGATCAAATTGCCAACATCCGCTGGATCATCGAAAAAGCAAGAGAGTTCCAGAAAAACATCTATTTCTGCTTCATTGACTACGCCAAAGCCTTTGTGTGGATCACAACAAACTGTGGAAAATTCTTAAAAAGATTGGAATAACAGACCACCTGACCTGCCTCTTGAGAAACCTGTATGCGGGTCAAGAAGCAACAGTTATAACCAGACATGGAACAACAGACTGGTTCCAAATTGGGAAAAGAGTTCGTCAAGGTTGTATGTTTTCACCCTGCTTATTTAACTTATATGCAGAGTACATCATGAGAAATGCTGGGCTGGATGAAGCACAAGCTGGAATCAAGGTTGCCATGAGAAATATTAATAACCTCAGATATGCAGATGACACCACACTTATGGCAGAACGCAAAGAGGAACTAAAGAGCCTCTTGATGAATGTGAAAGAGGAGAGTGGGAAAAGATGGCTTAAAACTCACTATTAAAAAAACTAAGATCATGGTATTCAGTCCCATCACTTCCTGGTAAATAGATGGGGAAACAATGGAAACAGTGACAGACTTTATTTTCTTGGGCTCCAAAATCATTGCAGATGGTGACTGCAGCCATGTAATTAAAAAAATGCTTGCTCCTTGGAAGAAAAGCTATGACCAACCTAGACAGCATATTAAAAAAGCAGAGACATTACTTTGCTGACAATGGCCCGTCTAGTCAAGGCTATGGTTTTTCCAGTAGTCGTGCATGGATGTGAGAACTGGACCATAAAGAAGGCTGAGCACCAAAGAATTGATGCTTTTGAACCGTGGTGTTGGAGAAGACTCTTGAGAGCCCTTTGGACGAAAAGGAGATCAGTCAATCCTAAAGGAAGTTAGTCCTGAATATTATTCATTGGAAGGACTGATGCTGAAGCTCCAATACTTCGGCCCCCTGATCCAAAGAGTTAACTCATTGGAAAAGACCCTGATGCTGGGAAAGACTGAAGGCAGGAGGAGAAGGGGATGAAAGAGGATGAAATGATTGGATGGCATCACCAACTCAATGAAGATGAGTTTGAGCAAGCTCCGGGATATGATAAAGGACAGGGAAGCCTGGCGTGCTGTTGTCCATAGGGTCACAGTAATTGGACACAAGTGAGTGACTGAACAAGCCAGAGACTGGTCTCGGTTATTGGAACACAGGTTATATTTCTCTCTAAGATGACTCGGGGCAGGAAGCAGGTTGGTAATCATCCATCTGGACAGTCTACTTGCACCACATAAAACTGGATCAGTTTCTCCAGTGCCCTCAACTTCCTTCCGTGGAAGCCATGGAGCAATAACTTTTAATTGAAGAATGAGAAAACCAACCCACAGTTCTAGTTTGTGGAGAGGGTTAATTAATATGTATGTTTTAAAGACACTTTAAAAAAAAACTATTTTTATTTTCTGAGCTAGGTCTTCATTGCTGCACAGGCTCTTTCCTAGTTGTGGAGAGCAGGGCTGCTTCTAGTTGTGATGTGTTGGTTTCTCATTGTGGTGGCTTCTCTTGTTGTGGAGCATGGGCTCTAGGACTTGTGGACTTCAGTAGTTGCAATTCACAGGCTCAGTAGTTGGCCGCTCTCGGGCTCGAGAGCACAAGCTCAGTAGTTGTGACATACAGGCTTAGTTGCTCCAAGGCGTGTGGGATCTTCCCGGATCAGGGATTGAACCCAACTTTCCTGCATTGGCAGGCAGATTCTTTACCACTGAGCCACAAGGGTAGCCCTTAAAGATACTTTAAAAAAAAAATTAAATTAAATTATTCATTTTAATTGGAGGCTAATTACTTTACAATACTGTGGTGGTTTTTGCCATATATGGACACGAATCAGCCACAGGTGTACATGTGTCCCCCCATCCCGAACCCCCAGCCACCGCCCAAGACACTTTTTGCAATGAAGAATCTTTTCACTGAAATAATAAAAATGGAAGTGATTTTTCTGTAAATCCATTAAGTATATATAATGATACAATCGATAGGCACAAAAATTCTAGATTATGGGCCTTATTTGAAAACACAAGAAATTTAGTAATAATGACTTTAAAATCACTGAAGAATATATAATATTTGGAAGAATTATGATACTAAGCAGTGTTGAAGGAATGAAGGAATTAGAAAATTCTCATTTCTCAACCAATTTAGTAATAACTAATTAGGCTGAAACTCCAATACTTTGGCCACCTCATGCGACAAGTTGACTCACTAGAAAAGACTCTGATGCTGGGAAGGATTGGGGGCGGGAGGAGAAGGGGACGACAGAGAATGAGATGGCTGGACGGCATCACCGACTCGATGGACATGAGTTTGAGTGAACTCTGGGAGTTGGTGATGGACAGGGACGCCTGGTGTTCTGTGATTCATGGGGTCGCAGAGTCGGACATGACTGAGCGACTGAACTGAACTGAACTGAATTAGGCAAGAAATTGGAATGGATGCTAGAACTAGCTGATGAGTTTGGCCTGAGGGACAAGATTTTACAGTCTCAAAAATTTCTCTTTGCAAAATAATTGCTAATTCCAAAATGTCAAAAAAATCATACTTTTACAGTAGAGAAGTCTCAGAGATACCATCTTATTCAAGTGATCAAAGTTAACATCACCAGTTAAGAGAACAGATGCTGTAATAAAATTCTTGCATCTTGTTTTATGTCCCTGCATTTGTCTTGAATAGTATTTGTATCCTATTGTTGTGAAAATTGTATAAATCTTAGTTATGTTGAATTGGTTCCTGGCTTTTGGGCTCTACTATATCCTTCTACATTTCTGTATATTCATTCTACTAATTTTTGAGAGTTTGGTATTGAATCTCCAACTAAAATTCTCAATTTAGCTAATTTAAAAATAATTATAATATTTAGCAGTACTCTATGTAGCTTTGTTCTGGATTTTCCAAGTCTCCTTTAAATGTGTTATCATGCTTTCATAATTTAAAAAATAAAAAAGAGGAAAAAAGTTAACATCATCAGTAATGAAAAAAATCAATACCCTGTACCACACGATTAGATGCAAGGAAAATAGCACATCAACGTTTCTGTGAAATTTTGTCCAAAAACATGCATGACCTGGAGATAATTATGAGGAAACAGTAGATACAACCAAGTTGAGGATAATGTCTTCATAACAACTGACCTAAAATCTTCATAAATGACATATTTGAGAAGGTTAAGGAAAAAAGGAGGAACTCTTCTAGAATAACTGAGACAACAGGGTACCACAATTGATCCTAGATTACATCCCCTGATATGAACAGTATTGAGACAACTGGCCAACCTTGGTCAAAGTCTCTAGGGAAAGGGTACACAGAAGTTTTTGTACCATTCTTGCAAATTTTCTCTCAGCTTGAAATAGCTCCAACATTAAAAGTGAAAAATAAAAATGTTGTAAAAGTCCTATTATTTGACTAGGACTCCAGTGATTGAATATCCCAACAGTCAAGTTCATATAAGAAATAATCTGATGCATTTGCATAACCAAGTTTAAACACTGAACACAAGGTAAGTGGTGACTCCCGACACACCTCACCTGTGAATCACCAGTGTGTGTTGTTATTGTTAGTACTTCACATTCATCCAGCGCCCACATTGTTGTACATAATATAGCATAAGTAATGGTTTCCTCAAGGAGTTGTTCTAAAAAATAAAAATTTACATATACATAGGCACATATCCAAATACATTGTTATGAAGGGATGGGAAGTCATGGTTCAGACTTCACAAAGACAAAACTAGATTCAGGCTATTCCTCTCCTTTTTATTTCAGGTTAAAGGAGGTACAAGCCCA